>NW_025776344.1:0-184264 GCF_021130785.1 Homalodisca vitripennis
AAATACATACCTCTGTTCACAACACGCTCTTCTTTCTTCCTTAGTTTTTAACGTAGGCTATGACATCAGGATGCGTAAACTGAGTCTGCAATAATGAATACCGGGTCCTGTATTTTGCGTGACACATTACTTTTAAGGTATTACCATAAAACAACTTCGATATTTTATTTTCTTCAAACTGTGCCTGATACAAAAATGTTTGATATTTTAATATTGCCATAAAAAATATCTTAAATTAAATCTTTGATAATTACTACTAACAATCTTTCTAAAAAATGTTCACAAATTTTAATTAAAATTGCATAAGTTCCTATTCCAACATCTAAGTCGATGTTATATCAATTTGTAAACAACATATTGTTCTAAGGAAAACTTTGTTATATACACAACCATGAAAGTGTTTATTGCATTTATACCTTCACTGTTTTACAGTATAAAATGAATCAGTATTGCTAATTCGGTATCTGTAAGCATAACTGAAATTGTCCTTGAACTAATATCTTAATCAAGGAATAACATAGCAATTACAAGGTCTATTATATTAATAAAACACTTCAAATTTAATTCATAATTCAATTGGATCAATGTGGATTATGAGAAATGACAGACAATAACAATACAGGACAGGCCAGGAAGCCATTAATGCTGTACCACCTGTAATCGGCTCATAGTCTGCACTCTGTATTTTTGATACTCCATTAAAATTGAATATTTTCTTAATATAGCTTTATTTCCTGGGTGAAATAAGTGACTGTTTAATGCATCTATATGTATTACTCTAAAATTATGCATTTATTATAAATAACCTTGGTATTGTAATAATGGAATCTGTAGGTGAAAATATTTCGTCAGTGACATTGAAAAAGGGAAGTGATGGGTGTGCATATAATAAATACTCCTTTGGGATTCATCGCTGTGTATCAAGGAAAAAAAGAGAAACATTATAAATCACATTACAAGCACAATAGTCGTAACTGACGATTATGTTAAGATAAACTTATTCAAACTTGGATCATTAAATGTCTTTATTAATGTTTGTAGCTGAAAAAGAAAGTTCATACGGTAACACAGTCCTAGGGGATATTAAAGCAATTGTTATATTTCGCAGCATCAATTTATTTAGGTGTTATGTTTTTACTGTTTATACTAAATCAAGTAAAGTTATTTTGAACTTGTAACTCATTTAAACTTCATGCAGTCCAAAAAGAAAAAAATCTGCACTTACTAATGTTTTAGGATGAGCACAATTTATTTTACAATCAAAGTAAGGAGTAAATTTAAATCCCTATGTGTTAAAATATACTACGACATAAATAGAGAATTAGTGTGAAGATATTATTTATATTTCTTTAAAAAGTATAGATAATAAAAAAACGTATTAGTAGGTCTCTTGATTTTTCTGCGGGGGTTTTTGATAAAAAGTTTATAGGAGGATTTTTGTAAATAATATAAAATATCCTAATTTAGTATTTATCGAGAGCTGCTAAATAGAAAAATTTATTTATAGAAATTGGTAAATGTATAACAAATATTTGTGTTTTTGGAGGTATATATCAAACTTACTCGTACATACAAAATACTTTTGAAAGTCTCCTTTGGTTTTTCACTACTTTTAAATTCTACCAAGAAATATTATTTTCGCACAAATTCCAGAAACATGGGACCTTCTACTAAAATAAATGTTTGCTCTCTGACTAGTTAACCGTCAATTATCTTAACCAAGTGGTTTAAAAATAGAATTCAGTAACAGAGAACGGGTAGTAATGATATTTCTTGGTTTTTTGTGTTCGTTTATAAGAAATGTTGCGTTAAGTACAAGATACTAAGGAACTTAGTATTGGTCATTTAAAAATTACTTACAATATATAATATAATTAGAAAGATGTTTATAAAAATGGTGTGCAAGAATAGTAATTGTTGAAGCGGTATTACGATTAAGATTAAGGGATTAAATGTAACTACACGCCTTAAACTTTTCCTATCAAGCTTCTGTAACATAAACAAATTTAACGATGTGGCGGGGCACACTACAGGAACTTTAAGTTGTAACACAGGCGATCCTTCAAAAGTTATGGTACAATAAATCGGTATTGTTTATTTAGGATTAAGTATATTTAAATAGTATATGATAACTATGTTCTATCTTCCACATACGTTTTAACACAGCACACATAATGGAAAGAGCAGACAGACGATAGGGTTATGCCATGATATAAAAGAAGTAATTTAAGCTAAACAATACAATTAAAGGGCTTACACGGCTTAACATAGTATAAAATTCAATTCATCTTATTAATGCCATACACAAAACCATATCTTTAGTCATTAATACGATTTTCATAAGAATCGTATTTTAATTCAATTCTGCCCTATAAGCACCCTTAAATTTATTGACAGAGCCTAAGCAAAATTACTATTTTGAGTATCTAAAAATTTAATCCGTGTGTGCCTCTTTTGATCTGAAAATAACTTTAATAACTGTAATAAATTTATCCATTACATTTAGTAAGGACGTTGCCTGTATCAAAAATATACGAATCTGCATAATTTCCGTACGTTACTAAATGGTTCATGAGTCCACGAAATAATAAAATATAAAAAAGGTGAAGACGTAGCCTATATCAATAAAACAAAATTGAAACCTATATCATTTATACTTTTAACGTATGCTTATTACCAACTAATACCTTTTAAATAACGACGGCAGGAGAATATTTAAAACTAAATTGTAATTCTGTATAAATATTTTACACACTGGCTAAATATATTTCTGAATCCTTTACCATATGTTACTTTAATATCTATTAGTTAGAAAAATTTAAATATTTATTAATTTATGAAGTTGTCTGATAATGAATTCAACGATTCTGAAAGGCCTTGCAAGAATAAAAGTAATATTGGAAAATGTGTATTCATTTACTAGAAATATTTAAAAATATAGCTCGTATTGAATTGAAAGGAAATATAAATTAATTAAACTTATTATTCATCTGAATTAAACTATCTTTGTGAATTAAACACACAAAAAACCTAAAGAGATTATCGAGCAGTTGGAAAAACATGATTTAAAAATACGTGTTTTGAAACACCATAAGAATTAGTAGTGCATATAATATAAAGTAATTACAATTATATAATTATGGAATATAGAGTGCGATTATCGACTTATTTTATATGAAAGTGAAAAAGTGTAAACATGAAAATAAATAAACAACTAATCAATTTATGCAAGGAGTATAGGAATACCTATGCATCACCTAGTGTCGCTTCACAGGATTCACTAACATTACATGCAATAGATCCATAGATTGTTTCATTAGGCTATATATGTTAGAATGGAATAGTTGCACTTATTATTCAAAGTGCTTTCGCTGCCCGCATACAATACATAGCATTAGTAAATTTAAGTTACTTACGTTTGAAATAATATCTCATATTCTAAATAAATACAAATTCGTAAATAGTACACAACTATAAAATCATATCAAACATATTAAATATAAAAACTTATAAAATAGGAGGTTAACAAGTTTCATTCTTCCTTGCCGTTCATTTTTATTACTTAATGCTAATTCTACGTTAGATATTCTTTATAATCCATATTTTTAATCATTTAGGCTCGACCCCTTCCTACAATTCAATATTTCATAGACTCGTAACCCACTAAGTAACATGAACTATGCAAACTAATTAAAGGTGTTTATATAGAGGGAACACCATAACTAATTGTAGTGGAATAAAGGATCCTCCATATATTGCACAATCAAAAGTGGCACATGGATACAATTTTTACTTACTGGAAGTAATTTCCCTTGCGCTCAACTAATAAATTTAAATATGCAAATAGGGCAGGAGTTAAGGACAGTAAGGTCTGAATAAAACTCAAAGTGATAACAGATTTTATTTTTTTTATCTAAGGAATGTCTGTGACAGAGCAATGTGATGTCATGCTAAGACTCGAAAAATATTTAATACTATTGCTTCCCTCATATTACTTCCTTCGTAACATAGTATAGCAGAATCGACTCTTTCGTCTCTTCGTTGTAGATGTTACGTTAAAACACCTACAGGAGAGAGTAATTAATTCTCAGATGTCCCTTAAATGTGCATAAATGTATCAAACCGGCGATACCATTTTGTGGAACCGTAATGTTCAAGGTGCGCCAGTGTTTAAAACTTTAAGTCCAGTTTTGTTCAAAAACATCGTTAAATCTGTTTATGTTACAGAAGCTTGATGGGAAAAAGTTTGAGCCGTGATACATGCAGCTCTTAAATCTTATACAAGTTTGGTTCACAGTTACCATGCTTGCACAACACTGTTTATAAACGCTTCCAGTTATATTATACCACTGTAAATTTGCATTCATTACCAATACCCATTTTCTAAGAATAATAAATTTCAGAATTCCAAGAACAATCATTATTTCCCCGTTCTTTGTGACTGTAAAATTTAGGTCAAGAGACAAATAGTTCTTAATTCAGCTGTCGAGACATATTTGATATTTATTATAAAAAATCCTTTATTGGATAATCGAACTAAAAGGATTGTTAACTAAAGATCACACTGAATATTAATATGGTATAATTGGTTGCGTAATTAGTTTTCTGATAAATTATAACTCAAGCCAATGCTTATACTATTCAGAACTGTGCATAATTAAAATTTATACTGCAGGTACTAAACTTTTAATTCCTATATTTATTGACATCCAGTATATACCTGTATCTATTCGAATCTACTGTTTGATGCTTCAAAAATTTTTGACATATATCTGTGATAATATTAACTTATACAAGATTTCTTATAGCAACATATTTTCTAAATTAATATTTAAATTTACCCATATATTTCTAACTTTATATTTCCAAATAACGCCAATACTAGTACATACAATCTGCGTGTCTTTATACTTTGCTGTAGCGGATATTATTATTAAAATTTGCTATTATTAAATACTAAAATTATTGTTCTATATTGTATACATTGCTCGGAATATGTGTAATAGCTATCAATACTATCTAAAGAGGTTTACATATTATAAATTATAATTTATATGTATCTTATATATTTTCACTATTTCATTATCATATGTTTTAGGATATCTAAACCACTAATGTAATCATCAGAGATGGTTTACAAAAGCAAGTAGGATTATAATGCACAAGGGAGGATGTGTTGTGAGAATCTACAGACATTTGTAATATTATCCTATAGTATCCTATAGCATTTGTTAAAGAGAATTGTTTGACTGTACTCATAAAAACAAATTAATTCTCAGTTATTAAATAAACAAAGGAAGATCAATTATATTAATTAGGCTTAAACTTAATAAATGATCTCGTGAATTCTCCTTACAAATATAGTACACTTATAATCCTCAAAACACTCAGTCTTTGTATGAATAGTAATAACTTGTTTAATGTTAATAAAGATAGATTAACACTCTCAGCCCCACGGGATGATTCATGCTAATTATATTTAGATGCAACGTAACATAATATACACACCTGGGATTTATATAGCAATGCTAGATTAGCTAAAGTACGCAGTTTATATTCGTAACCCAAATTGTAAAATACATAAAATTGTACACGTAACACGGGAACTATAACTAATTTCTAAGGCGATTATGTTATCTAAACACCATTGATATTTATAACATTCTTTATATTAAATACTCTTATACCAAATATATCGCAGTTATTTAGTTTTATTAAAAATCATTCTTATATGTAGTGTATTTTGTTGTGAATAATAAGAAAATAATGTATTTTGCTCAAGTTAATAAATAATATATAAAAAAAAACCAATAAATGACGATGAAGTTACTTAAAAGTAAGCTACTAATCCACTTAATATGTGATCCATAAAAAAAATATTAAAATAACAGAAATATGTTTTTTCAAACCAATTCACTAAAAAAAAATTTACACAAAACTGCATTTTTCATTATTTTGTTTGATTGCATTAATGATTAAAAACAACAAAGAATTTTAGAAATTATTTTTGACAAAAGCGGCAGTTTTTAGTAACTGTTTGTATGATCAAGTTATAAAATACTTAAGATTGATTTAGGTATTTAAATAGCTATACAATATTTTCTATACGTTTACCGTTATCTAATTAAAATTATTTCGATAAATACTACATCAAGTTGTTTAAATTTATTTATTACCCTCCAATTAAATTTTATATAAAATGTGCCGCAAATTTTAATTCCTGATATTATGATCTAAAAATGCATCCTGTTAAAGCAATAGCAATATAATTTTTACACGATGTCAATAAATTATTGAAGGTATAAAATGGCACACAAAAACGTCTTATGCTTTTTAAATTATTTGTAAGATAAAAGATGAAAGTGATTAAATTTAAAAATATTCGTCGCTGAAATTGTATTGCACAACATACTACTGTCTCAAAGGTGGAATAAGTGGCACGATTAAAAACAAAATCGGGAGAGTACATCTCTTTAAAACATTAAAAAACTAACTAAAATAAAGTTTTCGAAAGGTTTTCACGATTGTATGACCACTAGGACGGTCTCTCCGATTAAAGTTTCGATCTCCGACCAGTAGGCATCAATAAAAACATATAATGATTCAAACTTATTTTGGAGAAAAGAATGTCTTTTATTGATCTTAAATTAAGCAACCAATACTATTGAGGTGTAATTTATAATGATCTTGTTTACGCCTATGACAGTGGAGAATCTACAAGGAGTATTTTATAAAATGCTGCAGTCACGTTATTGCATCTAAGGTAAAATGACGAGATATTTACATCTATAGAGACTATGGGTACAATGGTAAGATAAAAAAAAAAAAAAACACGTATCAGTTATAAATCAAAGACGTACTAAAAATAAAGCTACGTCACCAGGACTACAGCTCTCTCATAAATAAAGTATCAAAGTTGAAAGGAGTATCGACAAATACATTTACAGAATGCAGACTGTGAGCTGATGATAGGTGATACCGCACTAATGGCTGCCCAACCTGTCCCTTTAATGTTAGTGTCTGCCGTTGTTTATAATCTTTATCGATCCAAGTGACGCGGTCCACTAATTGACATTCAAATGTTTCATTGAAATTAAAAGGCCTTTAAAATAGCCAGGTTATTTGAATAATTGGAAACTTAATTCACATATATAAAACAAAGGATATGTTCAGTTTTGAAACAGATTCGCCACTTATTATACTGATTCAATTTAAAGTGTAATAGTAAAGGCCTCAGTGATTTTTGTCTTAGATATAATAAATTGATTGGGTATATCATAAATTTCTTACAACAATTGTATTTTAAAATGTATAAACTGGTATAGAATAAATGTACACACTAGAATAATACGCAATATACAATGGAACTCCAATTAACATTATACTAATAAAGTAATAAACTATAATTTAAAATATTTGTGTGGAATGAAAAAATTTGAAAAATATTACACGTTTTGTTGCAAAAACTGTAAGTATTCAACCCCGGAGAGAAAATGTGTTTAAAGCATGAATTCTTAAAATCAAGCATAATTCGTGTTTAGAAATAAGAAAAATTTCAATATTTTAGTCATTTAATTCTCGTCAGAAAACAGACTTAAGGTAAACATTATTTGAAACAAATATCTAAAGCTCAAGGTTGAGTTTATTAATGAAAAATTATTGTAGACCTCATGAGCCAAACTTACTAAAAATTATTGTTACAATTGTTACCAAACACTAAAAACCTATGATTGCTTTTAAATTTTCGGTTGATTCTTCATGGACCGTTCCTAAGGAATGATACTTGGATACACATATTAAAGTATGGTTGTAACCCTCCCCAATCCAGCAGTATTTGTTTTATATTTCTGTTATATTTTTTGTATAATTTGTTTCTATTCCTACAAGCATAATTTCCCAATTATAACTATCTATGAGGCAAACATAGTTTACATCATATGTTTAAATAATGAGAACTTAATATTGATCAGCGTATAGAAAATACGAATTTGATAAGAGCGTTGGTTTTAAATGAAAAGAGGGATATAATTGATCTTAACTCTTGCATATAATTATGTTTTTTCATGTTATCTCTTCAAGACCCGAGTTGTAGTATTTGCTTCTAGAGGCGTAGCTAGAACTCCTTCTTACACACCACAACCCGATGATCTTCTAGACTATTCTACTCAATCTAATTTAACATCAACATAGGTATAATGAACACTAATTAATAGCAGGAAAATTGTAATTGAAGTGTTTAGTGCAAGAAAAATACACCAGCATGAAAACAGGTCGATAGTGGTCTTAAGGTCAATGGCACTACATTGTGCTGAATGGGCAAACATCAGTTTAATGTACAGCTCTTAGTCTGATGGCTTCACTACCTTCATACTTCATCTCACTGAGTTATTGTTTAAAAAAACTGCAATGTTTATAATTTACATAATTCGATGAATTAAAGAAATACGTTTACTTGTTTCACGACTCACATTATTACAATATTCTTCTATGATTAAGTTCTTGATAATTTCTAAGAATTAAATAATAAATGATGAATTATAAGAAAAAGAAAACAGGTCTGAATATAATATCCTGTAAAAATAACTTTATTAGGTTATATCCAACTTTAGCCCAGCATATCGTATCAACAATTTAATGATTAAAGTGCCGTAGTACTTCCCTACGAATTGGATGTATTACGATAGGCCAACAAAGGCATGAACAATAAATCATATGAAATTTTAAATTTTATTAAATAGAATTAAAATTATTTGTTATATTACATAAGTGTAGAACTATTAACTCCAAACTAGGTAGTGGTAATAAAATATATAAATAAGAAATGGTAATGAGTATACAAAGTTTATACCCTTATACCCTTATATATATCATATATAGAATTTAGATTTTAGATTTTCCTACACTATAATGTACTCATATCTCAACTTTTCATGATGTCCGCTGTTAAGTGTTTAGGATAGCAGTTGGTATATCTCAGATATTAGCTATCGTAGAATAATACTTAGTGGAATAAAAGTATTTTAAGTACTAAAGTTCATAAATGAATCATACAGGTAGTACGATATACTCAAATTAGGGATGATTCCATTAAATAGGTTACATCTTCAAAGATAATGACAGCATAAAAATGTCATTAGTACTGTAGGGATGTAGGCCTACTGGTTACCCCAATAGTTAAGATCGGAAAACCATTTAGTACACATTCCTAACCAACCACAACACTAAAATTATTGCTTCATTGCATACGATATTATAGAGTCGCTTTCAGTGACCAACAGTGAATAAAGCCTGGATAGCTACAGCACGGTCCAGTCGGTTAAACCGTGTGTCGTATCGACTGTTTTATTTCCGTAGATTATACAGCCTCTTCTACTTTTTCCTATCATCCTATTTCACTTTTTGGAGGTCACCCATTTGCTCTTATGAACTCGGGCTGTGGTATGCAGCTCAATGGAGGACAAATTAATTATCCTACATTTCTTCCTACAAAATATAATGAAATTATTGATAGGCAGAAGGTGTGTAAATCACTCCTGATAGTAAGTTTAGGACAGTTTGTGTCTCTAGGTCAATACTCCCGGCATCTTGCTTAATAATAGCCTTACATTCTCTGAATCCAACACTCATGTTACATAGCGTGCTCTTGTCAGACTGAGAAGCTTTTTTTAACGGTTCAGAAGGCTATTGCTGGTGTAGCTATCCTGTTTATGGCAACAGATTTCTGTAGGGTGATGCAGATTGAATTTAGAAACTTTAATACTCGGCTATAACGCTACAATTTTAATTTTAAGTAATTAATTTAATTTTAATTCATTAATATATTCTTCTACCGAGATGCTGTCAAGTTGTTGCCAATGGAGGCCGTTTCAGGACATTAAGTCGGCAGGAAGAGCTTCTTATATTTTTAGCAACGATGTTTCATAAAATGCACGACGATATTCATCATCGTAGTCTCTAAGAATGCAGTTCTATATTATTTAAAACTATAACTTAATTAGTTCATTATCGCAATAAATAACCAAGTTAATCTGTTAGTTCATAAGCTTTGAGATTTAAAGTTTTATGTTTGTTACATGAATAGTTATTAGGCAATATTCTCATAATCTATATATTCATAATTAAAGTTTTTGATTCGTTTTGTATTATGCAAATTCTATGTTATTTAATTTATGAGGCCATTACCTACCATGTCTATCATTTCCAACCTCATCCGTCTCAACAGTTTATATTGGAAATGAGGTAGTCTTACCAAATTGCCACCCATCTACCACCACTTAAACTCATCACTCATCATTTTCATTCTAACTGCAGATCACCTGCTCAATTTTAGCTTGAATTTTCAACAGTAATGACTTCTTCGAAGGACGTCCTTTGATTAACAATTATATAATGTTTTCCATTCACTGCTGAATTGTCTTTTGTGGTTACCTTATTTGACTTCTCCACACATTCAGGGTACTTATCGAACACAAAGACAGTTAATTAATTTGTATTCTTGTTGTGTAAATCCAATGTAAGATACACTGTAATATATGCTGCAGTAGGGAACTATCACAAATATTGTGCCAAGTAGTCTGACTTTTGTCTCACGATAACAAATTTACACTAAATATGTCTTTGTTTAAAATTACAACATAGTATATCATAAGTTAAAAAGAACTAAATAGAACCATGTTATTATTAGAGACTCTACATACAAATATTATTTGTACTTCCATATATAAACACAGTAGTTTACTACATTTCTTATACAAATCCCTGCAGTCTCTTGTTAATGTGGACAATTGATATATCTACCAAGAATCGAGTAATATATTAAGTCCTGGGATAATGACTAGCACGTGAGAAAAATAGAGATAAGTTAAGTCCAAACCCGATGGTCCTATATTTTACATATAAAAGTACATTACAAAGTAAGTAAGTACATTACAATTAAAAATGTAAGTTCGTTTGATATAAATAAAACATGTATGTTATAACAATTTTTTTTTTAAAAAACTAATAAATGGTTAGAACAATAATTTCATGACATCTTGAACTCTATGTACGTTTCTGAGTTTCCTTTGTTTAAGTTTTTAAGTTAGGACATATCTATTTTTTTCTATGATTTTTATGAAGCAACCCTCAACTAATTTTGCTCGGTTAGTAGCCCCCATTTTGTCACCTTATAAAACCATTGCATTAATTAATATTAATATGTTTATGAATGCCATATAATGCTTTCCGTAAACAGCGCAACAGTTAGAAGCATGGTTTTAATAATTACTTCACAGTAAATCAATAATACTGGTAGGTAAGCCAAATGCTGGGGAATATTTTCGTAATAAATTTTATAATTTTATGCAATTAACGTAACATTCATTTATCCTGTGTGTTTGTAGAATATAAAAATTTTGATTTATAAATGGCTTCATATAACTGACATTGAATGGCAAATGTCTAAGTAATAGGTAGCCTCGAGTGAAAATTGCAGAGGTGTTCCTAATTAGAGCAAGGAAGTAATAGAAACAAGGCTTGTAATAGTCAACAGATAAACATGTTAAACAACAAAAGTTGTAATAAACGAGTAAATAAGTTTATTTTGACAGCAATGTTTTCTTGAGAGCGTAGTCTCAAACAACGCAAGATTGGACCATCCATTATGGCAAAAATTATATCTGTTGAATTCCAACCCTTTTAAAAGAGTTAGTAATAACACAAATTATATATATTTGAATAGATAATTAAAATATTGTTATTTTTGTGAAGCGCACATGTTACTACGTACAAAAATAAAAACTTTAAGAATAAAATATTTTCACTCTAAGGTACATTTATATACTATTATGTCAGCCTGTGTTAAAACGCCATTTATTGCTGAATCAATACTATCTGATAAATTGAATTCTCCTGTAAAAATCTGGACAGATATGTGGGAATCGAAGAGGAAAATAATTGCTTTTCTATGAAAGTTTAATATAGAAATTTTAACTAATCAAATCAAAGTTCTCCAATTTGGTAAATTAAATTGCTCTTCCTGCATTTGGCACAACCTATGAAAGTGGTGAAGTAAATTATGTACTAATTTTTATTCTGCGTTTCCATTTCACATTACAAAATTGTTTAACCTTAAAATGAAAAAATGACAAGGATTCATAACCTATATTGAAAAATAGAAATTTTTGTTGAAAAAAGGAGAAAAGAATGATTTATTAACTTACTTTATAAACTCCAGCTACCTAATTCTTTTATAAGCATCACGTTTTGTAGCGAGTCATTAACCGTTTTATGTATTCGAGTACTTTCATGAAACTTGAATAACACTGTCCTGAAAAATAAATATGTTCTGAGACGAATCAAATTTAACCACAGCTCACGAATTAAAGAATTGTAAACAGTAACAAGTTATAGACTTGTATAGTTATATGTTTACCTAGGCTGGAATCTTTGAGGGGAGGCAATGAGAACAGCAATGCACAAAATTATAAATTACTATACTGTTACGAAGCAAAACCTAAAAAAAATAAAAACAGACTTCTTTTATTTGAATCAAACAATATTGGAAATTTCAGCATAATAACTGAGTAAGTTTCACATTAATTTTAGTAAGGTATAAGAAACTATTTAGTTACCCTTTGAGACAGTGTCAGCATTGAGCCTGATGTCTCAGTGATAAGATTTGGTCTTACTGATTAGGTTCCATACTGCCGTGTTGTTACTATACTCCTGTCCCTATTCATCTAAACATTATTTACATGTCAGTAAAACATCCCCTTATCAGTCGCTTGACGATTTTTTGTCGACACAGCGTATATTTTATCGGTAACTTGACTAGTGATCTTGATCTCATAAAAAAGTGAAGTATCCAGATTTGAGTGAACTCTTGCATTCTTGCACAAATATTATCCTGCAAAATTAACATGATGATTAAATAATACATAAATCGTTTAATAAAGTATAATTTATCAAATTTAGATATGGTTTATGATACACTAATATTAAATTTATATTATGTCTGTAATTATTCATGTCTCATGATATTAACGTGCTGAAAAAAATATGTTGTTGTAGCATTTCTTTGTGGACAGGGAGAGGGTCTCACTGAGTTTTGTTGAGTGGTGGCGACAAACGAATATTTTGCCAAGGGTGTCAGAATAGCTTGAGCCGGTCCCTAAATAAAACACTGGCAGAATTACTAAATTAGCAAAAAGAGAGGTTTCGCAACAGAAGCCTTTTATTGATTTTAATTTAATTTCCTTCTTAATTGGAATATTCTTAAGATCATTAAGACAAATTAATTTAACTATCATAAATACAGAGCTTTTGCTAACGTTTATTTTTCAAAACGTTTATTATGTTATGTAAACAAAAATTTCTACTTTCATAAACTATGATAATTACATTATATTTAAGGATATGAAAATAAAAACGTGAAATAAGCTACTTCTATAATTATTACAACATCCTATGCGTTAGATTAAATGAGTTTATTGTAAAGTATTTTTACCAATAAAACAAAATTTTAACAAAACAATTGAAAATTTAATTTTTTTGTATTGTGTAATTGTTAAAATTATTAGCAGCAGTCATATTCATATAATAAAAAGGAGGCAATTTTAATTTGCATTGATTTTCTCTTGAAGTTTTAATAATAAGTATTTATGATTGAAACCTGTTTCACGATAGACATGATTGTACGAAACTCATTCTGTGAGCATACCGGCACACAAAACTTTTTAAAAACATTAAAAATCTTCTTATAGCGTAGATTTTAAAAATATTACATTATAATGTAATATGATCCAAAATTAATAAAGAAGTTTTTAACAATAACAGCTTCAGAGTGCATGCAAGTCATGTACTTACAGTTTTGTAGTATATTCCGGACATAGCGAAGGACCTCATTCTGGTTACTAATATAAAAAGTAACATTATTTTATGTAATCTGCAACGTAAAAGCTCACTGCAGTACCTTAACGGTAATAAATATAAAGTTTCTGGTTGAATAATAAAACAATTAAAACTAATTATCGGATGAAAGTGAACTTTGAAGTTAAACTGCATGAGTGCAATTATAAAAAGTTCAATTCATTCATTTCAATCGTTTAAATTGAATGGAACATAAAACTAAAATAAACATATTCACTCAAAGTAAGTAAACAATATATCTAATCAATGACTAAGGTAAAGCTAAAGAACTTAAACTGCTGCAATTTAAACAAAGATAAAAAATATTTAAAAAATAATGATATCCGAGAAGCGAATAACAAATCTGGAATAAATAACATGCAAATGTAATCATTTGATGTATTACGTTACATTATTTTTAGAAACGATATCACTTCGTTGAAATACATCGTTATGTTATCGGGATATCTGCGAACGATCACAGATAAACGCGTTTCAGATTTGGGCCTGCATTTTCCCTGCGAATGGAGCAACATTAACTGTGTACTCATTCATGTGTAAGGTTCCATGGTTGAAGCATTTTATAATATTTATTTAGAATATACGTTCTACGGATAAACCTGTTAACAGTTTACAACTTTTGTTGTCCTGGATACTCCCTGTCAGCATTTACAATCACTGTAAACCTTAACTGTATGCTTATACTAACTGCAGCAGTTTATGTGTAGCTAAGCAATCTGCGTCTGCAGAATTCTTTACATTTTTTTACAAAAATATCCTGCTAATTTATATAATACATTATTGTATGAATATAAAATCTTAAAAACAATGTATACGTTATCTGTTCGTAGCACTATATACTATGCAAGTGGGATATATCGTTCAGTAGGGTAATTAAAAAGCAAATTCATTGAAGCTGCCCTTATGATGGCATTTCTGCAGTTTTTTGCAGTTTAAATTTATATCATAAATATATATCATATATATATATATATAATATATATATATATATATATATATATATATATATATACATACATACATATATATATATATGTATTCTCTTCATGTAAAAATAAAAAAACCAAAATATTGATAAACTCTTTATGAATTTTCGTATGTCAGCATACTTCTTCAGATAACAAATCGTGTATTAATATTTACAAAATTAAATAATTAAACTAACTAAATATAAACAAGAAAAAGAACTGAAATAGAAAAATAAACAGGGGAAAATACCTCACAGCTGATGTTTCATCAGAAATACCAAAGTTTAAAAAAAGTTTGAAATTAACGAATGTTCAAACCTAAAGGATATTTTGATCTTTAAAACATGTTGATGAGCAACGTTCGCTCCTTCTCAAATTAAACCTATTTATATTTTCGTTGGCATGCAATGGAACATTATTGATGCCTTTTAATTTATCACAGTTTTCTATTTTGCCCTGATTATGATCCCTGGAATGTACAGCGACGGGCTTGACATCTCCATGAACAGTACTGTAACGGTGACCTGTCATTCTGATAAGAAGAGGGTTAGAGGTTTGGCCAATATATTGTTTATTACAAATATTACAATTTAGCTGATATATTTTAATACTTAAATTACAATCAATTGTTCCTTTAATTGGATACGTTTTATTGGTTATATTAGTACTAAAATTTTGACTACAGGACATAATTTTGCAAGTACCACAACGTGGTTTTTGACAAGGTTTACAACCGTTAAAAATTTTCTCTCGATTTTTGTGTTTAATATTAGTTTGGACTAGCATATTTTTAAGAATTTACGGTCTTCTAAAGATGACCCTAGGTGGTTTTGAAAATATATCTTTTAGTTTTCCGATGATGACTGTAGAATATGGAAAGCAGTTTTAATTATAGGGTTTATTTTTGTTAAATCCGGGGTAGAATTTGGTAGTAAATTTAGGTTTATCGAGAGGAAAAGATTTGTTGTAATTAAAATTTGTTCTCCTATTAATTTGAATTTTTTAATATATATGTATATGTAGATATATTCATCTTGGAAAGATGGCAAACTCTACTATGGCGCATGAATTATAACTGATAAGAACTAAAAATGGGTCTTCATTATTTAAACCTGGATCAAGAGCTAGTGGTAACTTTGCTTAACTTTGAAATCACCCTACAATGAACTTAAATAATACGTAAAAACTATTCTTCCAATTTTAAATATTAATAGCGCTCAATTTAATTATTTACATTGAAACGTATCTACGATGGAGTATATGAAACTATATATGCTCATTAAACCGGACGCTCTGTATACTATACTGAGTTTACGATTTACTACTGGAGGGTGACACGTATTTTCATTGCACTGTATATTATAAAGGAGTAAACACTTAATCTTTTTTAAATCCTAAGGTAATAAGCATAGCCATTTCATGATGTTGTATTCAATACTCCTTTTATAGACCGCCATTTGAAATTAAGTAACGTGTAAAGGCGTAGAACAGTTTCGGGAGGTTAGAATACACTTGTACACTTTTCCTTAAAACATTTACAATGTTATTCATTATGTTTCTTTACCTAACTATAGGGTGTAGAAGGTATCTTCAAGCAATTATGGGATACTCTGAAATGTATAACTACGTTAACTTACATAATTGCAGATATTATATACTCGTATATCTACCTCCGAATCCAGTATTGCTTAATGTTCGATTTAAAAATGATATAGTATTAGTTTAAATGTACATACATCATGTTTAATTGTCAACAATTAAATGAATTAAAATGCTTATTCTTTCCTGAGAATAACACATTTTTAAACTAAGCTATTATCTGCAGTTTGAATGGGTTTTAAATTTATATTTCTTCCCTGTATATGAATACATCTATTCCCTAGCAATACTATTATAAACATTTACAAATATGACGAGTTGCCTAATCGTTTGATTATTAAACTGGTCCATGCCCGATAGCACATTCCAAGTACATATCCCGGTCTGACATACAACCCGGACATTAACAACAATACTAAGCCCTAGATATGATGTATTACGTGCCTACCATGAGAAATGGCTATCACCATTTGTCGTCAATATTTATCCAGTAAAGCTAGCCTAAGAAGGTGTTTAGAAACTTTTTGTTACGTAATAGCATCCATTTCAATTGAAAGGAAAAATTGAATAGAACAACTATTTAAAATATTTACATTTCATCTCTTCTTTTCCAAAACTTATTTTAACTATAACAGTGACGAAAAAATCTAATTCAATTTACAGTTTCAAATAGTAGAAAGAATTAATACCAAGCGTGTTTACAAATGAAATTTATGCATCTTAATAAACTTACACAAGAAGAACATTCCAAAATACTAAAAACACATTCTTAGTGTTTACAAAACATTCTGAATAATTAACCACATTGAAATTGAAAATTTACTGCTTGAGGAACACATGTCAATTGCAAAACTCAGCAATTATCTATGGATCAAAAATACTATCCTAGGATTAATAATGTAAGTTAAATGGAAGCCATTTACATCCATTACGTGTAAACCCAAGTCAATCATTGTTTATTTAATAAGGGGTTTTATTATAGCATGTTGACTAATACAAAATTATTAAGCTAGAGTCAAGCTTTGTAATACACCGTCATCCAGTTGTGCTGTCAAAATGACATAGACTCTTCTCATTTAGGAAATTATACACACTAAGAATTAGCGGAAGTCTCTTGTAATAAGCCAACCGGAGTGTGTGGACCTGGTCTCCAATAACACTGTTGATTTAATAAAGCTCGAATTTCCAGATATTGTAATTTCAGTTACTCGACATCAAAATAATTTGTCTCGCTGCTCATGAAATTTCTAACGCGAATGGAACGAATAGCTAGGCATGCATATCACGTGATTCTATAATTATAACTGAATGTAGATAAAATAGAACGCTTCACATAAAAACGTAAACTTTCTAATTAGTTTTAATTTAACAAAATACACAAAATATTAAAATTGATGTAAAAAATGGATTAAAATTTTATTATAGTATCAAACCTTGGGCTTAGTATCTTCCCACATTGTGTTCTACTTCGGTTTAGTACTTATTATGAGAATATATGAGACCGTATCTACCAGGACTTATTTTAAATTATTTTATGTATAAGTTATGAATACCAGGTATTTTATTTCCCTCCATCCGGGGATCATAGTGATAAATGATTATATATCCCAGAATAAATACTTGCACTGTCAAGACATAAATTGACATTTATATGTTATAACAAACTGAAAAATTATATTTCTTTACTTACAACACATTAAAATTTTTTAATTCATATACCTCTTTTTTACTTTATATTAGACAAAGCACAGTTTTAAAATCATCTATCTCAATAAAATATATACAAAAATTTAAGTTTCTCCGATTGCATCTTGTGTATGTGTGATATTACATATATTCCATATGGATTAATGTTGATAAAACAGGATTATTATATGACAAAATAAACGTTATTCTATAGTAAGCAATAATAAATCTCACAGGTTCCGCCACGAGGGCAATGGTTTCGGGTGATGAAATCAAAACATCACAAGACAATCTCTGCATGTTTGGTCGCAATTCGTCAACGTTTTGCAGCCATACGTTTATTTAAACGAGAAATATATTCAATTTTAAACTAGATTTTCGTTTAAAATGAAAGAGGGGATATCATTCTCAAAAATCACTTATATTACTTGCATTTGATTAAATTCAAAACAAAAACAACCCATACAAAAAATTTTATTCACACAACATGACATTTATAAAGTGTAACTGAATTTTACAGATGAATAACAAATATTTACTATCACCAGACTAAAAGACTATGAATCATTTCAGTTATTATTCTTGACATTTAATGATGAATAAAAAGACATTTACTATCTCCTTATTAAGACAAAATGAAAGTTTTGGTGCGGCGTTAGCTCTATGAAGAATAGGAACAAATCTATATTTTGATCATGGACCCTAACAATGTCTATGTACAATTTAAGTAAAATTGCTCAAGCAAATTTTATTTAATTGTATAAAATACACAAATACACAGAAATACGCCATAAGATTTTTATAAAATGGAATTTATTTAACTTATAACGTACTACATCATTACAAAGAACAAGTTTACTTTGAATCATACTACATTCAGCATGGATTTCGTCATAGTAGTTCATATAATGTACAGTTTTTTTACATATTACTTATTATTCAAAGTAATTCTTGGGAGAGTTGTCAGAAATCACTCTATAAACGTCACCATATACATTTTAAGGTCACAATAATTACGATATTTCGTAAAAAGTATTGTATGTAGGTATTATTTAAAATGTGTTTGTAATTTAAAATATACATTGTATATAACTGTTAAATTCTAACTTGGCGAAATTATTGGGGTTTCCATAAATAGTCCTTTAAGGGCAGTCTGACATGAAAAAAAATTTTTTTTGGGGAATTTTGGTTTTTTATTTATTAATATTCTTTAGAATTTTCTCTTTAAAATGGTATATAATATACCTTATTACTATAATATTAACCTTATATAAAAAATATATATATAAAGGCTTGCAACTGTTGTTTGGCGTTGAGCACCACTCCTTATAGTAAACAACAATCTATAAAATAGATATTAATTGGTTTTGTTATGTTGGTACTGTTTTGCTTTTAGTCTGGTTTTAGCTGATATCACACACTGTCAGCAATATGACAGATGTCATCTGTTGTTATTATTTTTATGTTGGAGGTTATTGTGAAGTTTTGAAATACTGTGTTTTGTGATTTGCAAGTTTCCCTGTTGTTTTTATTTGTAAAGGAGTTTATTGTAATTGAATGTAGATTAAAATGGGTAATAAGAAGAGAGTAGGAACTAAGAAACTATGTTACAAGAAGAAGACTGTTGTTCGTAGCAAGGAAAACAGTAGTAACTTCAGGTAATGAAGAGGATAGGCCTAGAACACCCAAAGTTGTTTCCACATCCAATGAGAAATTGAGCCCTAACCTAGCCTGCTATGATAATTCAACTGATACCTTACAGTATGACATAGTAAAACATTGTACAGCTAGAATCAGTTTTGAAAGATGTTGCAGTGTGTAGGGTTTGTCATGGCAACCTATCATTTAGTCGAAAACCATTAGCAGGGCTCGCAGTACAAATTTCCGTCTCCTGTAGCTGTGGCATGACAAAAGCTTTTGACAACTGTCCCAAAGCAACAGATATTAGGCCTAGGCCTATTGAGGCACCAAGCAAAAGTTCACAATGCTACTATGACTTGAACCTAAGGTTAGTATACGGCTTGCGTGTAATAGGAAAGGGCTATACTGCTGCCCAAACTCTTTGCGGCATGATGAATTTACCCGCTCCGCCCAGCAAGTTCAATCAACATGAACAGTTTTTGTCCAGCCATGTAGAAAGTGTGTGTGTGAAAACTCTATGAAGAGAGCAGTGACAGAAGCAGTTATTGAAAATGGAAATTCTAATGACTTATGTGTTGCGGTTGACGGAAGCTGGCAAAAGCGAGGCCACACCTCGCTAAATGGCGTTGTCACAATTACTTCAGCAGATACGGGTAAAGTAATAGATATTTATTCAATGTCAAAATACTGTAACTGCCCTCAGAGAACAAGCAACCAACACTTAGAAATATGCAAGGCAAATTATGTAGGTAGCAGTGGAGGTATGGAAGCTGAAGGTGCGACTGCAATGTTCAAAAGATCCGAGACTAAATACGGTGTTCGCTATGTGGAGTACCTTGGAGATGGTGACTCCAATGGCTATGCAGCAGTTGTGGCAGAAGCACCATATGGCCCAGATGTGTCCATTCAGAAGTTGGAATGTGTAGGACACGTCCAGAAGAGGATGGGGACAAGAATAAGGGACTTTATCATGAAAAATAAAGGCTTGAAGCTTTCTGACGGAAAATCTCTTTCTGGGAAAGGTAGGCTAACAGGGAAGGCGATCCAACAAATCCAAATATACTATGGACTAGCCATCCGTAGGAATACACACAGCGTGGAAGCCATGAGGCGAGCAGTTTGGGCGTTGTACTGTCATGTTCAGTCTACTAACGATACGCCTTTACATATTTTATGCCCAGACACCGAAGACACATGGTGTAAGTATAACAAAGCCGCCAAAGAAAAAAACTAAATATGACCACAGCCAGCATTTTCACCTCTCACCTGTTCTAATGAAAGCAATCAAACCTATTTTTAAATCTTTGTGCAGCCTAGAACTACTCAGAAAATGTCTCAAAGGAAAATCTCAAAATCCTAATGAGTCTATGAATAATGTCATTTGGGCTCGGCTCCCTAAACGCACCTTTGTTACACTAGGTGCTCTTAGGCTAGGTGTCTATGAGGCAGTCCTATCATTCAATGATGGGTACAGCTCCAAAGTGAAAGTTTTAGAGCACATTGGGCTAGAACCAGGACTGAATATGCGGTTAGCTTTAAAACGTCTCGACACCCAGCGGATTCGCAAAGCAGATAAAGCGGCTACCGACATTGAAAAAAAAATCAGGCAATCAAGGACTTTAGCCAAAAGGAAGCTGGAGGATCTGTATCAAGAAGCAGAGGATCCAGACAACCCTTCCTACAGTGCAGGCCATCATTAAACCAAGGTATGAGTCCAAAATATGCTACCTTCTTGCTTTTTCTTGATTTGCCGAAACTTGTTATTTTTTAACTTTGGGGCCCTATAACTCAAAAACTACTAGGCCTACCCCAGTCAAATTTTTATACAGTATTCTACTTACTATTGCCTAGTTCCCCTCATGGGAATTTATAAATATCTCTTGTCAATGAGGCACAGTAAACATTTTTTACTTATAAAAAAGTTAGTTAAAAACAATAAATTATAAAAAAATTATAAACTTTTTAATTTTTTTTTCAAATTTAAAAACCTCATGATAAGACCTAGATTATAAGCTATTTAATAAGTAAAATAAAAATCAGGACTCTATCTATAACCATTACAGAGATATAGGTTCCCAAGTTAACATTATGTTCTTATGGAGGTCGGACTGCCCTTAATAAAGTATAAGACAATTATCAATTGATGTTTTAAAAAGAAAGGCAAAAGAATGCATTGAAAATGTAATATCTTAAAAACTGAAGATTTGAAGAACAAATTAAAAGTAAAATATGGATTATTCTTAGATAGGGATTTTAATATAAAGCTCATTTTACTACGAAAGGTAACAACGGTGCTAACAAGTCATATTTGTTGATTTCATTTTTTTAAACAGAACAACTTAGAAGCGTAATTATCAACATGTATAAATGGAACATTGCATTTTGACAGGATATAAAATATTTACACGTAACACGTTTACTAACGCATACATACATTGTATTACGTTCATATTACATGGTTCTCAAATACAATAAGTAAGTAAATAATATCCTTATTTTATACCAATCTATTATCTCTAACTTATTTCTAATAGACCTACAGAGTATTTTTCTCACTTAAAATTTTCACTGAGTAGCGAATTGATCAACGATTTTAGCTCATATTTAGTTATTACTTATAAGTATTTAGTTGAAGTCTAGGAGCCGTTATAGAGATGTGGTCTGGTTGCATATAATTGAAGAAAAAACTTTATTTGTACAACAATTTTTAAGTCCTACTTGAATTTAAACACTGAATACAGTGAAAATTTGCTATAAAGCCCCAGAAATACTCGAACTTAACGTTCCAAAAGTAATTTGGAGAACACAGAGAATTGAAATTTAAAGTCATCTTTTCAGGGGATAGAATATACTTTATTCACCGTCAAACTCAATTATAGCTCTAGAAATATCTTGGACGGAAATTAAACCATTAAAATAGGCTTTTTTAGACATTCTATTGATAAAAAGGCCCGAAGACGTAGATCTTTTTATGTGTGTATTCCAATGTTCCTTGTCAGAACAACACGGTAAGCTCTACGGCACAAGTAATATCTCAGCAGCAAATATAATAGAAGAGCAGGAATTCGACGCTTTTTTAACGGAGTAAATTTTGAACACCAATATAGTATGTTTTTGTTATATTAAAGCAGTAAGATATATTCAAATGTGGCGACGTAAACACACTAGACTGGAACTAAGTTTTTTCCTGAACAGGAATATAGTCTTTTAGGCCGTTCCTACATAAAATATATTTTTCATACGGCAGCAAGGCAAACTCTGCCTATGAGGCCATAATCATCTTAGACCGGAACTAAATCACACGATCTGAAATATGTAAAGTATGTTTCCGAGACCTCTATATGTATATTTTTTTATTGGGCTATTAGGTAAATTCAACTGTGGCGTTAGAAATGTAGATCCAAACCAGAAATATAAGTTATTACTCGCACTTATCCTAAAATATAAACCAATAAATATTTTCTTCAACTTTAGAATTTAATAACCAAGGACAACGAAAAAACAATTAATTACCTGATTTATACTTCTATATTTAAACCATATTTTTATCATTTTACATAATAAAGTCTTTTACTAAATAGGTTACGCCCTTCGGGTTTTGTAATAGCTTGCGAAGCCGTGGATGACTGTTTTTTTTTGAGATAGTACTGTCGTTAAGAGTACAAGGGAAGGGTATCAGACTATAATTAGTGAAACTAAATAATGGCCAACAATTGTTTCGTGTGACCGCTCACGACAATCCCATGTTACATCCATTTACGGTTTTACTTCTCTCAAAGCAAAGCAGTTTTAATAAATGCTTCAATTGACGAATGTACTTGATTGATAAATACCTTTACTAATAACCTATCAATATTAGTAATGCATTTTCCATATTAATTTAAATATTAAAACGTGTATCTAAACGCTTTTAGATTCATTTTATAACTTAATAAATTGAGTTGTAGGTATAGTAAAATTTTGGGAATGCAAAAAATTCAACTTTAGAATAAAAAAGTATAAAAAGAATTTTTTTTATTGAGATATGAATGATATGGCAATTTAATTACATGTTTGATTATATTATTTCACATATTAGTTTGTTTATGGGACGTTTCTTTTTATTAATGTACGTCCTCTGTCAGTAAAACATATTTTATTACATTTATTTGGTCTCATTTTATAAATAAAAAAAAAATCAAGCTTCTTTAACTTTGCTTTCTTTGCTCAAAAAGTGTACGCTTTACAAAAAGAAAGATCTCCGAAATGGCTACTATCAAAAATAAAGTCATAAACTCCACATATTTAACATTGATCTTATGAAAAAAAAAACACTCAAGGTCATTTTTTACATCTTTTAATCCTTCAGGAGCTACCAATCACAGAGTAGGAATGTCTCTATTCACACATCATAAACAACTGAAAAGAGATATATAATAAAATTACAAAAACCGCTCATTGCAATAGTTTATTCAATAAGTAGTGATTGAAAAATTCATTCACATACATTAAATAAAAGTATTTACTAAAACTAACTGCAATTTTAACAAAACATTTATTCAAAAGCCAGCTGTAAATAAAACTTGAGAACTAAAGTTGGGCAGCTTTGCAGGACAAAGCATAATCTCTAGGCGAGGTAAAACACCAGAATGACACCACAGTATGATCTGTACCCAGGTGGGAAAGGCAATGTTTACAGTGGAGATTACCGTATTCTGGTCTCATCTTGTGCCCTGTCACTACCTTTGTAAGTAAAACCTTCGGTTTTATTGCTCCTTGTGTAATTTAGTGCAGATAACTCCTAAAGCTACCATGAAAAAGCGTGGAAGCCTTAAAACGCTGTGTTCTACTTATGTGTCTAATATATGGTATTATAAAGAGATAGTCGTACCATTTTAAAGATATCAGTTCTTCTCTTATTAAGGTTTCTTGATCCATTTAATAGAATTATAACATACTGCCAAAGCAAAAAGGATTTATTCAATGTTTTCAATATATTTATCAACATTCAGTGACAAATCGCAATATTAATACGTTTCTAGATATTCAAGCTGTTCTCTTCCTCATGTGAATAACCAATCTATTACGTGAAACTAGAACCTGAGCCACTTTGGTTCTCAATACTCCATAATTGAACTACTAATAGTTGAAACTTAAATAAAGTTAGTATTTCAAAGAAGCTATTTTAGAGTCACAATGTGGTATTTCGTCATAAAAAATCAATACTAATAGGGCCCTCTCTATTTTATGATTTCCTATGGTTTTGTTTCTTCAGGTAAGCTTTCACAATTTGACCAGTTGTGACCTGTATTTTTTATTTTAGTTAATTATAACAATGTTAGATTTACCAAGTGCATGTTTTGTGTGTATGAAATTTTAACACAAATACGTTTCGCTAATTATGGCTCCTACCTGTCACAACGCATTGGTCTAATTTTAAACTAGTAAGAAGTTGCCTATATTTGTTATCTTAATTACGCAGATCAGACTTTAGATATCATAATGTACAGTAGTAATGGTTCTTTTTTTCACTGACCGATCACAAATGGTCTAAAAGTCCCGGTACCATGAAAACCAGCTATCCTCAAAAATAGCTATAAACAGTAATTTTAATGCATTGTTTAACATTACTTAATACAAAAAATATAGTAATAGATTCATTAAACCATCTAATACTCGTCATAAACCAATATATTAAAGACTTTTGGAGTCAAAATATATTAAAGTGTTTGGAAGGAACTCTACAAACATCATCCTGCAGATTTATTTAGGCTATCTATGGATTGCTGACACAGTTGAAGTTGAAAATATTATTTATGTTGAGCAAACTTAATTATGATGATATATACATTTCTGTGGTTGGATTTTATACCAAGTCTTATCAAACTATAACATGCCAATCTCAGTTCTTCAGCCTTAAACTCATAGTTAAACGTTGTATTAAACGCTTTTTGTCTGAAAAAGGTCGACCCTGATACAGGGCAGAGTGCTGTACTCGTGACACCATAATTAGGTTATACATATTTAACATTTTTTGAGTACAAAGTGTAAGGTTTGTAAGGTTGTTTTTTGTTTAGATTAAGGTTGTGAAATATATATGTAATATGAGCAAGGGCTGTTGTGAGAGGATTTAAATAACAGGTTCGATTGGCAATACAACACCCACAAATGATCTAACACATATTTTATTTGTAATAGCACCTCATTATATTGATTAAAATTTTAATTAACAATGGATAACATCAGCCGATATATTGAGCACAAACTTTAATACCTTAATACTTTGAACACATGTTTAATATTAAATTATTCATTACAATTTATTTTTAATTTATTTAAATATAACATTTACTAGTAAATTTTGTTTAGTGTTGCAATAAATATGTGTTCATGGACTAACGTGAGAAAACTTTCTTTTAAAATATCGAAACATAAATTTACATGATTAAAACGAATGACTGACTTTCCAAATTGAGATCATTTAAATAAAATATATAGAACAGGAAAATATGAATTTCAATATTAAACTATTCATTTGATTTCTACACATTGTAATCTATTCGTTTCATTACTTTAGGTACAGGTACCTTGGAATTGTAGATTAGAAGTATAAAATGATTAATGGACCCTGATATATAATGCTACGTTCCTAAAATTAAATACAAGATTATCTTAACTTACATTTGTTTGCGCTTGACACTTATTACGCCTAAAAGATTTTTTCCCGCACATGAACACAAGCACTGGCACTCCCGAACGTCGCTTTTCGAATCCCGTCCTCGAATTCTTTCCTCTCCATCCTTGTTCCCCATTTTTGATGTTGTTCTCCTACCAGCTCTCCATGACCACGCCTATGCCAAATCTCCATCATAATTGGTGATTACCAATTTTTCATATCAGCATGGCTGTCCCTTACATCGTCGCATGATTTTTAGAAATAAGCATTTCCGCTGCTTAAACAAGCATTTCCTGTTTGTTCATCATCGGTGTCTGGGCGGATGTGCGTATCCACTTTCATCCGGAGGATGTTTGTATCGAACTGTAATACCAGACTTCCTTTCCAGCAACGCTCTGTACATTGATTCTATGGAATTTTGTTATACTAATAATTACAATAATAATACAAGAGGCCTTCTTAAAACTTGTATTGTACTTATAATACTATAGATAATATCAAATAAACTTTAATAGAATATGCAAGTTTCCTTTTCATTGATAAGCGGGAGTCCCTTGTGTTTCTTTTAACATTTAAATAGTGGATTGGTAACATTTTTACATTTTGGAGATTATTAATCAAACAACTACACTTCTCATCTATGGTGAAAAATGTCTAATCCGAGAATATGAACAGCTGCTTTTGGGAGCCATAACACAGAAACTCCTTCATCCAATTTACTGCTAATGAACACTAAAACATGTCTAAGCACAGATTGCAGTATACTGTTGATGAAGTCGCTTGGGTACTTCATGTTAACTCTGTTTATGAGATCAGTATATTTGGGACAGCTACTTGGGTATAACGTTTTTGTCTTTACAAGCTTTAAACATTATGTAAACTTTAAACACTGCTTGTTTAATTTTGTATGAACATATCCAACCATGCAAATCAGCGCCACACAATCGACTTGTGTCAAGAAGTGGTTGAAACTTTGTGCCACTACATCCTTAAACTCATCGTAATCATCACACAATCGAATGTCAGTACAATCTTCTTCGACATAAATGCTTCCTGATGAAAGGATTACGTCTTTTAAGGATATTGTTGCTTTTGTATACAATGATAATTTAATAAAACATAAAATGTTTAACTTTTCGGACTCTAAGGTTTTCTTGAGTGTTACACAGATTTATTGCAAATATTATAGAAACTATTTATGATCCATAATGGCAGTTGTTACAAATATAAATTTAAGTCATAAACTTATATTTATTCTTAAATAAGTTGAAACTCCAAAGACTATTTTTTGACGTCAGTTGGTAAATTATTTATAGATCTGTAATGTCTAAAATATTGTCTTTATAATTTGTTTTGGTTTTAGCTCTTTCTCCCTTTCTTAAATTTTTAAATTTAATCTACTTCTCTTTGTGATTTGTCTTTTTTTGTAAGGATTTTGCGGTTGCAATAAGCTGACTTTGAAATTACATATATATAGTGTCATCCAAACGTTTAAAAATGTATTTTAATTGTAAGCACTGAACCGTTTGTCCACGTTAATGTATCCTCTTTGACAATGGAACAATTGTTCAAAATGTTTCATGAACAAACCGGTGTTTTTATATGGCTCATAATCTTGCTTATGAATTCTAGATAACCAATTGAGTTTTCTACGCTTCAGAAAAACACAGAAATATATGACACTAGATATATAGTATATGATACCATAAGTACTCGAACTCGTGTATTTCCTCTTGCGACACGGTACGCAGGATACACGAAGCATACCGAGTAACCTGAACGACTCACACACACGTGATACATAAAACACGCTATACACGTTTCCATAGTGACTTCTAGCAACACATGATGTGAACCAACGTGTGAATGGGAGACCAAATCTCTATCAAAGGACTTTTAACATTTATTACATTTGCATGGAAGACAAAGGACTATTTTAATCTCATTTGAGTTCGGTTATTTAACAATATAAGAAAGAAACAGTCAAATACGAAATATGTGTACCATAAAAGTATGGAATCTTTGATGTGGAGTGAGGTAAAATGTTTGTCCGGAAAATAAGAAAGCCGGGTTTGATTCTCGTTTGAATGAAATTAAATTATTCAATTGTCATTACTACTATAGCAAATACATATATATATATATATATATATATATATACATATATTATGTGTGTGTGTTTGTGTGTGTGTGTGTGTGTGTGTGTGTGTGTGTGTGTGTGTGTGTGTGTGTGTGTGGTGTGTGTGTGTGTGTGTGTGTGTGTCGTTTACCGTATGTATTCAGAAACACAAACAACTCGTTATCAGAAAGAATGTTGAAGACGTGCTTCATAAAATGTCGATATGATTGTGCTAGCTTTAAATGTTCAAATAACCATTGAACACCATTGGCATTGGTTCGGAAGTCACCTTTAAGCCGTTGGTCTGCAGGTTATGTGTAAGAGAGTATTATGATGGTTTTAAATTCAGCAATTTTGATGTGTTTTAGTTAAAGACTATTCATAAACACGAATCACTAATCACTACTTAATTTCATCTAAAGTTTAAGGATCAATCGGTAGAAGACTCGCATAGTTGATATCACAAAGGTGGACGGGCCAAGGCTGCAATTATCTATTTGGAAGCCAGTACCATTAATTTTTAGTGCTATAGTTGAAAAGGCCAAGCACGCAAGCTTATATTATACCACAGCGGCGGTTAGTGTCTTTGCGAAATATTTTTGCAAATCACTTGTCACATATTATGTAGGAGAATCTCCTTAATTGTTTTATAATTAACGCTGAGTGCACTATTTTTATATACAGTTGGAGGAATTTAGCTGCGCTCGTGCAGCCCTAATACTACCCTTTCAAAAAACGAACGCTATCTGTGTGGCGGGTTGCGTTTAAGTGCTAGCCGCTGAGATGAAGGCGCAAGAATCTCTTAACGACTTTAAACTCACAATTTCGATTTGCCGATTTATTATTCAAACATACGTTATTTTCAAAAACATGTTATCCAACAATATAAAAACTGAAGAACAAGGATAAGTCCTATTATTGTTATTATTTGGTATTCTCGTATTATTTAATTTACAATTACTTCAATAATATTTAATTCATTTAAATGCTAGAATATAATTTTCTAATAACAAATGTTACTTACAATGATTGTTTTTTCATTTTTCTTCTGGGTCACTGTCACTGCTGCCTGTATCCGAACCTACTGAATATAATAAGGGATTCTATAATATTGTCAATCTGGGGTTCTGCGGCTGCATAGTCCCTTTCGATTTTCTCTACGTGCTTGCACTTTACTGACCACTCTTCTGCGCCCATACTTGATATCTTGTCTTCGCATAGAGCTTTAGCTTGATACATAGTGAAAGATGTATTTCTCATAACCACATGATGTTGACTTCGGCCCAAATTAACTCAATGGGATTGAGGTCTGGGTGGTAGGGCGGAAGTCGTAAGATGTCATGACCCTGTTGTTGAACAGTTTCGTGTAAGGCGTACCGGACATGCCTTGGTTTATATAGCTGCACAAGTTTGTAGAGTTCTGGATAATGGATAACGTCGCAGAATGTTATTCCGTTTTTTGAAAGCCACAACTTCATATCTTGCTTCCTACTTTTTGAAGTAGGAGCTTTATCAATTTGTATGTTATGGTAGGGCGCGTTATCGAATGCTAGTACTGAATTTGGTTCTAAATTCGGTAACACTTTTTCCTTTATCCACTTCATAAAAATGTCCCCATTCACGTTGTCGTGGTAGTCTCCACTATGGTTGCTTGCTTTCCAACATGTAAAAACATTGGGTAAGAAACCCTTTCTCTCCATCCGCATGGATAATTATAAAGTCTCTCGCCCTTGTAAATCGGCACGTGTAACCCTTCATTTGAGCCATTTGACCAAGTTTGGTTAGATACGTGAGACGATAGTATATAAGATTCGTCTAAATAAAATTATGGGGCGTCCTTGCTCCCTGTAATTTGTTAACGCTCTCAAGTATGTTATCCTCTTCTCTCGGATTTCTGGCTTTTCAATTAATAATTTCCTATTGTTTGCCGTCCTTCTCCAAGTAAATTCCAGGTCCTTTAATACCCACCTAAAACTTTTCTATCAACCCTGGAAATATATTTTGTCCCTTAGCGCCTCCCTCAAAATTTTGCTGTCGGTATTCGATGTTCTTCAACATGGAAATTGTCAACTACTCTACGTCGTTGACGGTTTTCGTTTGGTGTAGTAAAACTTGCCTCACTCATGTTACTAACCTTCAAATTGTTAAGTTAACTGTTTATTTTATTCACAACTCGCTCTGACACTCCAATTGCTGCAGCAGTTCTTTGGCGAGCCTTTGACAACGGAATTTTAACAGTTTGATGGTCTGCCTCTTCCTTCATAAATGTATAAACATTACTCACAATTTCGTGAGCCTGACTATGAATAGGCTTTTTGACTTTTGACTTTAACTCAACAGACATTATCGGTAAAAGCGAAGCACAAGCTACACTCAGCACTGTCACAAAACAGACTGATTGTGGCGAGTGCGATGAGTTATTTGGGCCAATACGATTCCTGAAAGGAGGGTTTTAACCATGAGTCAAAGGAAATGTTTTCGGGACGCAGCGCATAATGCTACCCCGCCACCCCTCCCGCCCACCACCACAGACTCCAGGTCACGCGCACAGCTAAAGTCCTCGAACTGTACAAAGTAGGAATAAATAATACTTTTTTTTATAAGTATTTCTATGATTTTTACTTTGCAAACTGATATGTATATGAGCTTAATGTATATTAGTACTAAAATTCTTTGAAAATATGATGCAGACATAGGTATATAATATTTGATTGAAACTATTTATGATCAATAAAATAACAAAATTATTATTCTTTTTATATTATCGCTTCGTTTACTGAGAGTCGTGTTTTAGCCCTTACAAGGAAATGAATTTTGAAATCAGTAAAAATAACGAAAGTAGGGGGGATTTAGTACACTCTTAAGATATTTATTTATAAATCGTAAGAAAAGACAATTTTTTACTTGTTATGAATATACTAGTTATGTAAAAAGCAAATAATATATAAAAAGCTTGTATATATTTGATTGTCGAATAATATAAGAAATTACTATTGTGTAAATATACAGTACATACCCATATCTGTAGAAGAATATCCGTGACCGTAATCGATTAAGTGATACATTATGATATACTAATATCAATTTGCAGTAAATGTAATAATTAAATGTTTATATTAAATTAACATTGACAACAAATGACAGTTCTAACACTAACAGCTAACGTAAAACGTACGTGGCAGGAGATTGAGTTGATAATAGTACAACATGCTGTTTATTTACATTCACCAATTACCAAAACATTGAGGGATAAATTATGTTCCATCATTAAACTTACATTTAATATTACTCGTAAACGAATACACATTTACTAGTAATATTAAATTAAAACTCTTTCCCAATGCTCCAAGATTCTTCACTGAACGTAAAACTTAACTTTTTACTTCTTCTTTCATATACTACAATATATAACTGTGTTTTATAACAGTAATAAAAGGACTTATCGGGTTTAGTAACCTATCTTAAATTTAATTCATAGAATTAAAATTTCGCAATTTAAAGTTATGCTACATATCATGTGGTATAGACTATTTAAGTTCCAAAGTAATGTTTAAAAATAACTGGAAATATTTATGAATAAAGAAATACTGATAAAAATAGTCCATTACAGTTACTGAGATTGATTTCAATACGATTTTTACAGTTATCTCGATATAATGAGTACTCATATAACTACTATGAAAAGGAAAAAAAACACTTTAACAACCTACTTTAGGCGAAAACACGTAACCACAACAATAAATTTCAAGCTTCAGAGTAAAGTAAGAATTGTTATAGTCTATGGACATTCAAAAATTCCATTAATTCAGTGATCCAATCCAATAAAAATAAATAGGCCAAGTTTGCTTATTTAAACGCATATGTGACAGATACGGCCAAATACAAAATAATTGAATCGGAAAAAGTAACCGCTCTGTGATGTAATGGTAGCACATTCGCCCGGCAAGTGAGAGATCTGGGTTCGACTCCCGGCGGAGCAAAGTACTTTTTGTGAATCCATGTTTATTGAAATTAAATAAGACTATTGCCATTTATACAGTCTAATGTAAATAAAAGTCGTTTGACAGGTATTTGGTCTTCCGATCATATGTTAGTTTGCTTATTTAAACGCATATGAATCAGATACGGCCAAATACAAAATAATTGAATCGGAAAAAGTAACCGCTCTCTGGTGTAATGGTAGCACATTCACCCGGCAAGTGAGAGATCCGGGTTTGACTGACGGGCGGAACAAGTACTTTTTATCATTCAATGTTTATTGAAATTATGTAAAGTATATATATCCATATATATCATATTTTGGGTTTTATTTTGTAAATACTAAGATATCCTGACTACTAACTGATTTAATGATTTATCAACGCATAGTAAACGCCATGAGAGACAAAAACAATTTATTATATTACGTTTATCTTGTTACTTGTAAGTCTTATTTTCTGTTGAAATTAATAAGCTGTGCGATATAAACCGATTCCAGTACTAAATAAATTAATAACTTGATAATTAGCACTACGAATGTTTGTAAAATATTGAATATTACATAATTAATCAAATAGACAGTAATGTCTGCTAGCAATCAGTCATCCCTTCCAGTTACAACAATTATATCACAAACGAAAATCACGGCTCTAAGGCTCTGTGAATGGAAATCGGACGCAGATTTAACATTTATTTCCATGTCTGACGGTTAATTATAAGTGTGTTAAGCTACAAAATTATGTTATAAACTATGTGTTAACATTTCAGATATTAACCCTTTCAATAACCTTACATTTTGATATCCAACACTAGCGTGAATGTTAATTACTTACTTTCTTTTTTAGGCAAAGTTCCTCAGACAGGTTCAAGGTAAACCTTGTTTTACGCTTATGCAATGCAAATTGGCTTCGGCTCCCACATTATAACCTAGTTATACAACCGTTATTGTTGAGCTCGCTGACAGAATGTTCAAAAGAAGTCTATGCTATTTTTATCAGTAATGAGAGAGCTTCAGTTATATGTGTCAATTGTAATACTGTATAAATATTTGGTCTTATAGCTTTATTTTCCCTTCTAGCTATTATTACAGATACTTCATCAATCATTAAATAAGTTATATTTACTGTCAAGTATAATGGAGCAAATAAATGTATTTACAATTTTTTAATTTTTTACTGCTATAAATCTAATATTATAAGAACTTTAAAGTTTGAAACAATCCATTAAAACTGATTGTACTGATTGCATATAATTTAAATAAATTAAAGTACTTTTAAAGTTCATAGAAGATATCAAACATATACACTTAATGTATTACTTATTGTTTATACTGAATGATTCTACTTCGGATTCAGTCATTTAAATATCTGATGTTCTAAATCCACAAAAAAGTGTTATTAAAATGTTGCTGCATAAGTTTTATATTGTTGTATTTTAGCAATTCATTGATAACATTGTACTTAAGTGTATATTAATCGAAAACTGCACAAATAGTGTTATAATTCTAACAAAGTTAATTTAATTCAGTTTAATTCTAAGTTCAGTAAATAAGATCATTTATGGAGAGCTCACAGTAACGACCCAATTTAAGACTCCCCGTTGTGTTATAAATACGGCTCTATCAGCATGCAATACATTAAAGCTTATAAAGCTAGTCCATTATTTACTTTCATGTAGAAGATACTATTTTCTTATTAGATGCATATTAAAATGTTGAAACACAGTTATAGATTTGTGTATAAAATTGAACATATTCTCTCTTTACATTCGTGTTAATTTCTAAGATCTACAGACCATTACATAACATCGATCCGAGCAACATGATTGCTATCGTACAGGATAGTATTCTATTGTACAATACGAGCGAACGCAATTTATCTTACCACTCTCATGTCGGATTATTTCCAAATCGATTGTTTACAAATCATTTATTGTTAAGTACCCGACAGTGTATTATTTAAGTCGTGTTGTTGTACGTGATTCTATATGACCGTTTGCACAATAATTCTCGATTTAATTGGACTCAACTCTTAAAACCTCCTATTTGTCCAAGGAATTCATTTTAGGGTCCAATAATAAAAAACAGTCCGTATGTTTTTCTAACTGCACGTTTGTTAGTTCATGGAATAACTCTAGATAAAGGTTCTGGAAAAACTTGGAACATAGGTTATGCTTTGCCGAAGAAAGAATTGTACTTATTTTTGCGACAAAATATAAAAAATAGTCCGTCTGCCTAGCCGTCTTTCTGTTTCCCCGTTTTGGCAATAAATCTTGAAAGAAATGTCCCAATTAAAAATTCAAATAATATGAAATAATTGTTAATAGGAAGATTATTATTCCACAATTTTTTAGCAAACTTTAATTTTTGCATACAATTTCTCGATCAGAGAGATACAGTTTAGTCAAGAAATGCGTTTCTTTCACTCTTCGTCAAAGACACCCACTTTAAGCAACGGATTAATTCATTCCAATTGGGTTATCTCTCAGCCGAATGCCAAAATCCCACCTGCATTATAAAATATTGATACGCTATAAAGTGTTTTAGGCAATTTTTTATCGCCTTAGACGTTGGCCCATTTTTTTCATTTCATTTCATAAAGCGCCTTACTGTGTTAGTAGCTCGATAATTCGCTCGGCCTCGTGCCTCATTCATGTGTATGTCTCGCTCTAGTTTCTTATGCTTGTGTATGTCTCGCTGCATTTGTACATACAAAACACAATTGTTTGCAAAATGTAGGGAGACGGCACCTTGCAAAAAATATATACCTTCGACTGCTGGTAGGCGAATGCAGACGTATTGTGACCTGTATTCTGTAGTTCAGTTTTAGTGATTAGTGTTGTGTAAAGTATTTTATAATGTGCATATTTTGGAGTTGGTGAAGTTGACACACAACATGGTGGTTGTGATTCCTAACTTAGGCGTGTCACAACGCTTTGGTACGATTTGTTAATTTTAACCTAGTTTTTAATTATGTATTAGCTTAATTATTTACCTGAAGTAGTGATCAGATTGCAGATAACGAAACTTAGTGTTACTGATTTTTTTCTTTCACTGAACGATGGAAAATGTCCGAAAAGTTCCTGTTTCATTCACAACCCATCCATCGTCAAAACTAAACTTCAAACAAAGAAGTATATCTATTCTTATTCAATCACCTTGCAAATATCAAATGAGAGGTAGTCTGTGACTAGATATACCTGAAAGTAAAAGCTACATAGAAATCGCAAATGGGTTATTGAGGTAGAAAAGTTCTTATAAAAGTAAATAGGTATAATTAACTGTGTTATGTCTGGCATTCTTAAATAGATAAAAAAATGCCTAAAAATCTTCTCAATAACATTGAAACTGAAGGCCTTCTGGTTTTTTTTTTATCATACAAATATTCATATCACTAACTTGCTCTTTAAGAATATCTCGATGAAAATTAAAAAAATTAATGTATGAAGGTTAAGGCCAATTCAAGACAAGGTTAGTTAGAAGTGTTCATAGTTCTGGGAGAGGTTTCAGTAAGGAAAATAATCTGACATTACTGTTTTTACTATTTATATTGAACTGCAGGTTTTGTGCTCCTTAAGTGATAGTAAAGATGGAAACTGTAGCACATCACAGAATAATGATTTATAATCATATTTAATTCTATGGGAAAAATCTAATACTTGATTTGTCGCAATAATGTTTGCCCAGACGAAACTCATTTAAATAATTCTGATACAACTACTGATTTATAGTTTTAAAATATTCATAATATTTTAAAATTATTATAAAATATTAATTTTATAATAATTTTAAAATATGAAATACCTTGAAATACCTCACTGAAATACCTTTATCTCAATATGTGTTAGATATACTCTACATTTCAACTGATCTCATTTCTTCGTCTCGGATTCTTTTAACATATGTGAATTTCATGGATATTTATTCATATTTAATAAACAAATAATTATAAATATTTCATAATTCTTTATTCCTGTGAGATCTTTATAATTTGCAGAATAACATTTAACTGTCGGTTGTTCCTGTTGTACTACAGTACGTATTGTCTGTGTTATACACCAATGGATATTTACAATAAGATTGAAAAAGTATGTTCTAGAATGTTCTAAATATTTGTATTTATTAACATAAATTTTGTCGGGCTACATATCCATAAGGATTTAGTAAATTTCATGTATAGTTTAAACTACAAACACAATGTTCCTTACAATTTCAATCATATTCCGATAACGTGAAACATATTTAAAATATTTTTACATATATGTGTAATATTTAAAAGATAATATACTTAAAAATAACACACATTTAGATCGTAATAATATAAGCCTAAAACTATCTGCAAACCTTAGATGCGGCTATAATAAATCTTAAAATGAACAAATTAATTTGGGGTAAAAAATACACTTTTTAAGCACCGGGCAGCCAATATCATAGTTTTAATCAACTGGTCAATACAACTGAATTCAAATACATACAATATATGAATATATCGCCACTTCTTAAAAAATATTGAATAACACAATTTAACTTTAATATTCATATACAAGGTGATAAAGGTATCAATGTCGTGTACAAGGGAACACAAAGGATTGACCTATAACTAACGCACTCAACCCTAGGCCATACGTTTCATGTCTACGCCATTAACACGTGGGGTAATGGATAGATAGCATTACAAACATTGCTAGGTGCGTTATCATATCCCAAAACCGGAGTTACGTGGCGATTTAATGGATATGCACATAAAGTCTACTCCTTGGAATTATGTTTTTGTTTCTAGATTAGTAGATTATGGTTGAAATATTGATCCTGAAGCTCGTTCCTACAGCGCAAAATACTGTATATTGTGTACTGTATATGTATACTGTACAAAATATAAACAAGTGTTATTATATTCAAATAATAGCAATATCATATATTTATTATAGGGTAGTTTTATATTATACGAGTGATAATGAGGGGCTACTATTAAAGAAAACCAATGTAATAAAAAAATATTAGGTATTGACATGAAGAACTTTGTTCTAAGAATTACAGAAATATTAACCGGTGAGTGTATAAGACCGTAGTGATGAGTACAAGACTGTAGTTCTAAATGTCACTTAGTGAATTTCAAATGTAGTATATTTAATTTCCAGAACTATCTTTTTATTCCCGTCACTAGAAATTTACTTTACAATATAATTCTTAAAATTTATTTAATACGTTACACTTTAGTAATTTTAGTAAATTTTTAAGTTTTTTATTTTGATTCTGATTTTCGAACACCAATTTAACATTCTTTGGAAATATAAGAAGCACTCGTAATAGTTTTGGATATAACCTTGAGTCTTGGATATAATCTTAGTTATTCTAAAAAAGCTTATATCACCAATAGGATATCATGGCCTGAGGATATCAATGCAAGTAGAACTTTTTTATCAGTAAGGGTCAGTGTATATAAATTAGGTATATTACAGTAAATATTTCGTAGATAATTTTCAAAGTATAAGGTAAAATACAATGTAATTTCTAATAAAAACAGCAGTTCAACAACTTTTTGTAAGTTAACACATTAATTTTAGTATTATGTTAAATATCGGGAGACATTAGAGAAGTAGTTTTATTTTAAGGATGTTATATCTATGAAGTATAACTATTTATTACAGAGCGTATTACTACTTTGTTGACGTTCATTGTTTTTCGAAATCGGTATTATTTATTTAGCATAAAATGTTTGACCGAATAAGGATATTCCTAGCTTTACTTTACATGTATTTCTTATATTAAAGAATGGTTATTTTAATATAAACCTTTTTGTTATGATAAAATCCTCTTAGTGGTCAGTGACGTAAGAGGTCAGAATAAGGCTTAAATGAGATTCGGCCTCTTAAAAATAACAGCCTTATTATTTCATTGTTGTTTAGAAAGTTTATATTGATAATTTATTTAAATTTTCATTTTTACTTTGACTATTATAGTGTATTTTGGTTGTATTTTCTTATCTAAAATATTGTAGTGTATTTATTTATTTAAGTCAAAACAAAATTATATAATATAAAATAATAAAGTATATAAAGTATAAGTTATTTTCCAGGATATCAGATTCTAGTGATAATATTAAATAAAAAAGTATTATTTTAATCGGATTGATTGGAATTTAAACGTCTATATATTTCTCCCTATTATAAACTGACGACATACAGTAAGACAGGCTGTGAGAGGAACAGGAGCTCATAACCTGGCTGGAAGCTATAACACTATATCTCCCGGTATCGTAATACCTGATATGATTAATGGATTTGATAATCAAGTAGCGGGTGTATTAAATCGGAAGAAAAAGACAATATAATACGGTTTTAATATATTCCATTGTAACAATAATTCTCAAACACGTTGTAAGACTTTGTTTAAATTTATACGTAATTACCACTCAAGAAAATTTAAGAGAACAGTGATAATACTTTTTTGGTACAATGTTATTTTAAGTTATAATTTATTTTACATATAAATACCCATTTATCAACTGAGGCTAATGATTGCTTGATATAATTATTTTAAATAGGTTTACTAATAATAAAGTCTGAAATGTGCGAGCTATATATATTTAATTTTTAAAGTTCATTTGAATTTATGTGTTCTTGGTTTTTCTGGATTATGGAAATATCCGAGTTATATTTTATGTTATCCAATTTGTGTACTGCAATCTTTGACTGATTGCGTATTGAATGAATCTTGCTTTATAAGATTCCGACTGATCTATTTACATTATTTTTAGTTTGATCTGTTACTGTCATTAGAGTCATGAAATATAGTTATTGATGATTGATTTTGCTAATGAACATGATAGGAATGATAATAATAATATGAGGTAGGATTAAACTACGCCAGCGTGTCCTAAGGTTTCAGATCTCAATAATATACCTAATAAAATAGGCTACGTATACTACTATTGTCCAAATGAAAATACAATATACTAGTACTCCGTTTGTTTACGAATTATTTATTCTGATATATTCTCCTTCCTACAACGGGTAAGACCAACGTGAAACTGTTCGCTAACACCAGCCAAGTCCCATAGATTGACAAGCAACATCATAAAAAACTCGGTGTTGCAAATATATAAATGAATTTTTATGCAAACTTTAAAGTATAGCATATTTTTATCGGTGTACCGTGAAAAATACAGGCAAATTAAATGTTTACAATCCTTCAAGGGCTTGATCAAAGCTCAGTTAATAATGACAATATTATAATACAGAGTATACACTGAATTTATTTTAATTAAGTAAAGTAATAGATATAACCCTGGAAAAATAAAAACTATTTAATATTTAATACATTTTTAATATTGTTGAAATACTTACAAAATTATGTTGAAAAATTATTCACACAAAATAATAAAACTTTTACTGAGCAAGCACTAATTACTTTTACTAAAATGTACAATTAAAAGTATATTAATGTAACAAATTTTAATTTTTTGCATGTGGAATTTTCTTACTCTATGCTAAACAGTGGTTTCGGAAAAGGTCGATATAAGAACTCATGTTACTACCAACCTTACTCTATGCTTTCAAGACTATGAATGTAAACAAACTTAAATTTGGGGTTAAATGAATCACACGCATGGTTGTACTGTCATAAAACTATGTTTTCACAGAGCATTTCGTTTTGTGTATAAAAAACCTTAAATTCCAAACTAAACAATGCATGTTTATTACTCGAGATAACACTATCACATATTTTATGTTGTGCCAAATAATTGATATCAGTAAAATTTCATTGATATTGTTTTAGTGGTGTCAGAGATCAGCGGGGAAGACCTTCGAGACACGAGTTAATTATATAACTATTACTACTAAAATTAGAAAATGTTAAAGGAAGTTAAGAAAGAATCATTATTTTGCAATTCCTTTTTAAAGAGATATTTTAATCATTTATCCAGCAAAATAAATTAAATACTTATGGAGACTACATACGAATCTGTGAAGAATTCAGTATTAAAAGGTGTTGTGTAACACGCTACAATGAGGATACATGCAAAATTTAAACATATAGTTCATTTAAGTTTCAAGATGCCCTGTAAACAGACAGACAGTACATGTTTACACCCCTCCCCCAACCTGGAAGACTACAAAATACTAATTGTGTCTTCCTGCATTACACATTAGACACGATAGAATTCAATGATGGTGATTAAATAGCTGTGCGTGGTTGAAGCATTCAGGCGTTTAAAATGTTATATTTTTTCAATTTAGAGGTTAAATAATTGAAAGTTGAAGAGTTTTTATAGTACTAATTTTTACTTTAATAAAGTATTTTTTTACACAGTTCTGAATCATTTATGTTCTTCTTACTTGTCTTCAGTCACAGACCCTAACAGTTGTGTGTAATTCATAAACCGTGATGGAGGAGAGGGCAGATTTAGTACGCCACATAGTGTAGCGGCAGCCGTCTGGCCTCTGCCAATCGTACGCATGCCATACACCAATCTTACATTTATGTCATATAATTTTGTATCATCATTAGGTCTATTTTGCAAGACTAAGGAGTTTTCATAAGAGGCCAGTGTCTTTTCATTGCAACCTTCACATGAAAAGTTCCCCGAGAAAAAAAGGCCTACACGATACTTAATTTTAAAATCGATCGGTTGATGACACTGTTTGCATACTGCTATTTGAGAAATTACATTTATAAGTTTTTTAAAATCAACAATATCATTTTGGAAATTAGGCTCCTTATCAGTTATGTTTTTTATAATTTTGACTGATATTACCTAGTTTCACTTTTGAAGCACTAACAACATCATCTGTGTCCTCATTATTCGGCGTAGGACTAGGCTCAGTTTCACTCTCAACTAACCTATCTTCCACAGTTTCTTCCAAAACAACACCACTACCACTGCTTTCACACTCTACAACTACTTTCTTTTTGTAAAACTCACTTTTTCTCTTCTTAAAATTTCTATTACTTCTAGGCATTTTAGAAATCAAATGCGTTCTACAAACAAAATAACAGTAACTACAATTCACCAAACAGAACTTGTTTTGTTTACAAACACAAAATTGGTTTATTGTAACAGAAGACAGTTATAGACAGCTATAATTTTGTTACTAGCCAAGGCAGGTGTAACAACCCATAAATCTAAATCATAGTTTGGAAGAATACAACTGTGTTACTATAACAAATACTTCAGTTGCAATGGAAACACTAAATTGTTGGCATGTAGTATATTTTTCAAAATAAAAATAAAAATAGTTCCCATCATCGGATTTTAATAGTTTTTGCATTAAAATGTCAGGAATTAGTCATAGAATAATAAAATATTAAAACACGAAAATTTATAAAAATTTCATTTTTTGGATACCGAACCCCCTTAAATACTAAAATTATTGTTATATATTGTATACATTGCTCGGAATATGTGTAATAGCTATCAATACTATCTAAAGAGGTTTACATATTATAAATTATAATTTATATGTATCTTATATATTTTCACTATTTCATTATCATATGTTTTAGGATATCTAAACCACTAATGTAATCATCAGAGATGGTTTACAAAAGCAAGTAGGATTATAATGCACAAGGGAGGATGTGTTGTGAGAATCTACAGACATTTGTAATATTATCCTATAGCATTTGTTAAAGAGAATTGTTTGACTGTACTCATAAAAACAAATTAATTCTCAGTCGTTACAAAGGAAGACCAAATTATATTAATTAGGCTTAAACTTAATAAATGATCTCGTGAATTCTCCTTACAAATATTGTACACTTATAATCCTCAAAAACACTCAGTCTTTGTATGAATAGTAATAACTTGTTTAATGTTAATAAAGATAGATTAACACTCTCAGCCCCACGGGATGATTCATGCTAATTATATTTAGATGCAATGTAACATAATATACACGCCTGGGATTTATATAGCAATGCCGGATTAGCTAAAGTACGCAGTTTATATTCGTAACCCAAATTGTAAAATACATAAAATTGTACACGTAACACGGGAACTATAACTCATTTCTAAGGCAATTTTGTTACCTACACACCATTGATATTTATAACATTCTTTATATTAAATAGTCTTATACCAAATATATCGCTGTCATTTAGTTTTATTAAAAATCATTCTTATATTTAGTGTATTTTATTGTGAACAATAAGAAAATAAAGTATTTTGCTCAAGTTATTAAATATTATATAAAAAAAACTATAAATGACGATGAAGTTACTTAAACGTAAGCTACTAATCCACTTAATATGTGATTCATAAAAAAAAATTATATTAACAGAAATATGTTTATTTCAACCAATTCACTTAAAAATTTACACAAAACTGCATTTTTCATTATTTTGTTTGATTGCATTAGTGATTGAAAACAACAAGGAATTTTAGAAATTATTTTTGAGAAAAGCGGCAGTTTTTAGTAACTGTTTGTATGATCAAGTTATTAAATACATAAGATTGATTTAGGTATTTAAATAGCTATACAATATTTTCTATACATTTACCGTTATCTAATTAAAAGTATTTCGATAAATACTACATCAAGTTGTTTAAATTTATTTATTACCCTCCAATTAAATTTTATATAAACTGTGCCGCAAATTTTAATTCTTAATAATATGATCTAAAAATGCATCCTGTTAAAGCAATAGCAATATCATTTTTACACGATGTCAATAATTATTGAAGGCATAAAAGATGAAAGTGATTAAATTTAAAAATAGTCGTTGCTGAAATTGTATTGCACAACATACTGTCTCAAAGGTGGAATAAGTGAGACGATTAAATGGGTAGAGTACATCTCTTAAAAACATTAAAAAACTAACTAAAATAAGGTTTTCGAAAGATTGTCACGATTGTATGACCACTAGGACGGTCTCGCCGATTGAAGTTTCGATTTCCGACCAGTAGGCATCAATAAAAACATTTAATGATTCAAACTTATTTTGGAGAAAAGAATGTCTTTTTAATGATCCTAAATTAAGCAACCAATACCATTGAGATGTAATTTATAAAGATCTTGTTTACGCCTATCACTATCCGCCTGACAGTGGAGAATCTACAAGGAGTATTTTATAAAATGCTGCAGTCACGTTATTGCATCTAAGGTAAATGACGAGATATTGGGTACATCTATAGAGACAATGGGTACAATGGTAAGATAAAAAAAAACACGTATCAGTTATAAATCAAAGACGTACTAAAAATCAAGCGACATCACCAGGACTACAGCTCTATCATAAATGAAGTATGAAAGTTGAAAGGAGTATCGACAAATACATTTGCAGAATGCAGACTGTGAGCTGATGACAGGTGATACCGCACTAATGGCTACCCAACCTGTCCCTTTAATGTTAGTGTCTGCCGGTGTTTATAATCTTTATCGATCCAAGTGACGCGGCTCAATAATTGACATTCAAAATAATGTTTCATTGACATTAAAAGGCCTTTATAATAGCCCGGTTATTTGAATAATTGTAAACTTAATTCACACATATAAAACAAAGGATATGTTCAGTTTTGAAACAGATTCGCCACTTATTATACTGATTCAATTCAAAGTGTAACAGTAAAGGCCTGAGTGATGTTTGTCTTAGATATAATAAATGGATTGGGTATATCATAAATTTCTTACAGCAATAGTATTTTTAAATGTATAAACTGGTATAAAATAAATGTACACACTAGAATAATACGCAATATACAATGTAACTTCAATTAACATTATAATAATAAAGTAATAAACTATAATTTAAAATATTTGTGTGGAATGAAAAAATGTGAAAAATATTATATGTTTTGTTGCAAAAACTTAAATTATTCAACCCCGGAGAGAAAATGTGTTTAAAGCATGAATTCTTAAAATCAAGCATAATTCGTGTTTTGAAATAAGACAAATTTCAATATTTTAGTCATTTAATTCTCCTCAGAAAACAGATTTAAGGTAAACATTATTTGAAACAAATATCTAAAGCTCAAGGTTGAGTTTATTAATGAAAAATTATTGTAGACCTCATGAGCCAAACTTACTAAAAATTGTTGTTACACTTGTTACCAAACACTAAAAACCTATGATTGCTTTTAAATTTTCGGTTGATTCCTCAAAGACCGCTCCTAAGGAATGATACTTGGATACACATATTAAAGTATGGTTATAACCCTCCCCAATCCAGCAGTATGTGTATATATATTTCTGTTTATATTGTTTGTATAATTTGTTTCTTTCCTGCAAGCATAATTTCCCAATTATAACTATCTTTGAGGCAAACATAGTTTACATCATATGTTTAAATAATGAAAACTTAATATTGATCAGCGTATAGAAAATTCGTATTTGATAAGAGCGTTGGTTTTAAATGAAAAGAGGGATATAATTGATCATAACTCTTGCATATAATTATGTTTTTTCATGTTATCTCTTCAAGAGCCGAGTTGTAGTATTTGCTTCTAGAGGCGTAGCTAGAACTCCTTCTTACACACCACAACCCGATGATCTTCTAGACTACTCTACTCAAAGTAATTTAACATCAACATAGATATAATGAACACTAATTAATAGCAGGAGAATTGTAATTGAAGTGTTTAGTGCAAGAAAAATACACCAGCATGAAAACAGGTCGATAGTGGTCTTAAGGTCAATGGCACTACATTGTGCTAAATAGGCAAACATCAGTTTAATGTACAGCTCTTAGTCTGATGGCTTCACAACCTTCATACTTCATCTCACCGCGTTATTGTTTAAAAAAAAACTACAATGTTTATAATTTACATAATTTGATGAATTAAATAAATACGTTTACTTGTTTCACAACTCACATTATTACAATATTTTTCTATGATTAAGTTCTTGATAATTTCTAAGAATTAAATAATAAATGATGAATTATAAGAAAAAGAAAACAGGTCTGAATATAATATCCTGTAAAAATAACTTTATTAGGTTATATCCAACTTTAGCCCAGCATATCGTATCAACAATTTAATGATTAAAGTGCCGTAGTACTTCCCTACGAATTGGATGTATTACGATAGGCCAACAAAGGCATGAACAATAAATCATATGAAATTTTAAATTTTATTAAATAGAATTAAAATTATTTGTTATATTACATAAGTGTAGAACTATTAACTCCAAACTAGGTAGTGGTAATAAAATATATAAATAAGAAATGGTAATGAGTATACAAAGTTTATACCCTTATACCCTTATATATATCGTATATAGAATTTAGATTTTAGATTTTCCTACACTATAATTTACTCATATCTCAACTTTTCATGATGTCCGCTGTTAAGTGTTTAGGATAGCAGTTGGTATATCTCAGATATTAGCTATCGTAGAATAATACTTAGTGGAATAAAAGTATTTTAAGTACTAAAGTTCATAAATGAATCATACAGGTAGTACGATATACTCAAATTAGGGATGATTCCATTAAATAGGTTACATCTTCAAAGATAATGACAGCATAAAAATGTCATTAGTACTGTAGGGATGTAGGCCTACTGGTTACCCCAATAGTTAAGATCGGAAAACCATTTAGTACACATTCCTAACCAACCACAACACTAAAATTATTGCTTCATTGCATACGATATTATAGAGTCGCTTTCAGTGACCAACAGTGAATAAAGCCTGGATAGCTACAGCACAGTCCAGTCGGTTAAACCGTGTGTCGTATCGACTGTTTTATTTCCGTAGATTATACAGCCTCTTCTACTTTTTCCTATCATCCTATTTCACTTTTTGGAGGTCACCCATTGCTCTTATGAACTCGGGCTGTGGTATGCAGCTCAATGGAGACAAATTAATTATCCTACATTTCTTCCTACAAAATATAATGAAATTATTGATAGGCAGAGGTGTGTAAATCACTCCTGATAGTAAGTTTAGGACAGTTTGTGTCTCTAGGTCAATACTCCCGGCATCTTGCTTAATAATAGCCTTACATTCTCTGAATCCAACACTCATGTTACATAGCGTGCTCTTGTCAGACTGAGAAGCTTTTAACGGTTCAGAAGGCTATTGCTGGTGTAGCTATCCTGTTTATGGCAACAGATTTCTGTAGGGTGATGCAGATTGAATTTAGAAACTTTAATACTCGGCTATACGCTACAATTTTAATTTTAAGTAATTAATTTAATTTTAATTCATTAATATATTCTTCTACCGAGATGCTGTCAAGTTGTTGCCAATGGAGGCCGTTTCAGACATTAAGTCGGCAGGAAGAGCTTCTCATATTTTAGCAACGATGTTTCATAAAATGTACAACGATGTTCACCATCGTAGTCTCTAAGATTTCAGTTTTATATTATTTAAACTATAACTTAATAGTTCATTATCGCAATAAATAACCAAGTTAATCTGTTAGTTCATAAGCTTTGAGATTTAAAGTTTTATGTTTGTTACATGAATAGTTATTAGGCAATATTCTCATAATCTATATATTCATAATTAAAGTTTTTGATTCGTTTTGTATTATGCAAATTCTATGTTATTTAATTTATGAGGCCATACTTACTATGTCTATCATTTCCAACCTCATCTGTCTCAACAGTTTATCTTGGAAATGAGGTAGACTTACCAAATTGCCATCCATCTACCACCCCTTATACTCATCACTCCTCATTTTCATTCCAACTGCAGATCACCTGCTCAATTTTAGCTTGAATTTCTCAAGAGTAATGACTTCTTCAAAGGATATCCTTTTATTAACAATAATATAATGTTTGCCATACATTTCTGAATTGTCTTTTGTGGTTAACTTATTTGATTCCACACATTCAGGATACTTGACGAACACAAAGACAGTTAATTAATTTGTATTCTTGTTGTGTAAATCCAATGTAAGATGCACTGTACTATATGCTGCAGTAGAGAACTATCACACATGTTGTGCCATGTAGTCTGGGTTTTACATAATTTACATAATGATAACAAATTTACACAAAATATATGTCTTTGTTTAAAATTACAACATAGTATATCATAAGTCAAAAAGAACTAAATAGAACCATGTTATGATTAAAGATTCTACATGAAAATATTATTTGTACAAATTAATTATTGCACAAATTATATCCGTTGAATTCCAACCCTTTTAAAAGAGTTAGTAACAACACAAATTATATGTATTTGAATAGATCATTAAATTACTGTTCTTTTTGTGAAGCGCACATATAGCTACGTACAAAAATAAAAACGTTAAGAATAAAATATTCTCACTCTAAGCTACATTTATATACTATTATGCCAGCCTGTGTTAAACCGCCATTTATTGCTGGATCAATACTCTCTGATAAATGGAATTCTCCTGTAAAAATGTGGACGGATGTGTGAGAATCGAAGATGAAAATTGCTTTTTTCTATGAAAGTTGAATATGGAAATTTCAAATCAAAGTTCTCCCACTTTGGTAAATTAAATTGCTCTTCCTGAATTAGGCACTACCTATGTAAGTGGTAAAGTAAATTAAGTTCTAATTTTTATTCTGCGTTTCCATTTCACTTGACGAAATGTTTTAACCTTAAAATGTAAAAATGACAAGGATTTGTAAACAACCTATAACCTATATTTAAATATAGCAATTTGTGTTGAAAAAAAGAGAAAAGAATGATTTATTAACTTATTTTTAAACTCCAGCTACCTAATCCACTTTTATAAGTATCATGTTTTGTAGCGATTCTTTAACTGTTTTATGTATTCGAGTGCTTTAATGAAACTTAAATAAACACTATTCTGAAAAATAAATTATGTTATTCTGCGACGAAGGAAATTTAACCACAGCTCACAAATTAAAGAATTGTATACATTAACAAGTCATAGATATGTTTATCTTGGCTGGAAACTTTGAGGGGAGGGAATGAGAACAGCAAGGCACAAATTTAAAAAAATTACTATACTGTTACGAAGCAAAACCTAAAAAGAATAAAAACAGACTTCTTTTATTTGAATCAAACAATATTTGAAATTTCAGCGTAATAACTGAGTAAGTTTCACGTTAATTTCAGTAAAGTTTAAGAAACTATTTAGTTACCCTTTGAGACAGTGTCAGTATTGAGCCTGATGTCAGTGATAAGATTTGGTCTTACTGATTAGGTTCCATACTGCCATGTTGTTACTATATTCCTGTCACTATTCATCGTATAAACGTTTTTTTTATGTCAGTAAATCATCCTCTTATCAGTCGTTTGACAATTTTTTTTCGACACTGTGTCTCACTGAGTTTTGTCGAGTGGCGGCGACAAACGCATATTTTGTCAAGGGTGTCAGAATAGCTTGAGCCGGCCCCTAAATAAAACACTGGCAGAATTACTAAATTAGCGAAAAGAGAGATTTCGCAAAAGAAGCCTTTTATTGATTTTAATATAGTTTCCTTCTTCATTGCAATATTGTTAAGATCATTAAGACAAATTAGTTTAACCATCGTAAATACAGAGCGTTTGCTCACGTTTATTTTTCAAAACGTTTTATTATGTTATTTAAACAAAAATTTCTACTTTCTTTCATAAACTATTATACTTCCATTATATTTAAGGATATGAAAGTAAAAACGTGAAATAAGCTACTTGTATAATTATTACAACATCCTAAGCGTTAGATTACATGAATTTATCATAAAGTAGTTTTACCAATAAAACAAAACAGGTTAACATTTAAATTTTTAGTATCGTGTAATTGTTTAAAATAATTAGCAGTCATATTCATATAATAAAAGAAGACAATTTTAATATACATTGATTTGCTCTTGAGTGGCATGCAAGTCATGTACTTACAGATTTTTAGTATATTCCGGACATAGCGAAGGACCTCATTCTGGTTACTAACATTATTTTATGTAATCTGCAACGTATAAGCTCATTGAAGTACCTTAACGGTAATAAATATAAAGTTTATGGTTGAATAATAATACAATTACAACTAATTATCGGACGAAAATGAACTTTGAAGTTAAACTGCATGAGTGCAATTATGAAAAGTTCAATGAGATCATTCTTTCAATCCTTCAAATTGAATGGAAAATAAAACTAAAATAAACATTGTCACACAAAGTAAGTAAACAATATATCTAATCAATATCTAAGGAAAAGCTAAAGAACTTAAACTGCTGCATTTTAAACAAAGGTAAAGAATATTACAAAAATTAAAGATACCCGAGAAGCGAATATCAAATCTGGAAAAAAGAACATACAATGTAATCATTTGATGTAAAACGTTGCAGTATTTTAGAAAAGATATCACATCGTTAAAATACATCGTTATGTTATCGGTATATCTGCGAACGATCACAGTTAAACGCGTTTCAGGTCTGGGCCTGCATGTTCCGTGCGAATGGAGCAACATTAACTGTGTACTCATTCATGTGTAAGGTTCCATGACTGACGTATTTTAGAATATTTATTAAAAATATACGTTCTACGGCTAAACCTGTAAATAGGTTGCAAATTTTGTTGTCCTGGATAATCCCTGTCAGCATTTGCAATCACTGTAAACCCTAACTGTATGCTTATACTTACTGCACAAGTTTATGTGTAGCTAAGCGATCTGTGTGTGCAGACTTCTTCACAAATATATTGGATAAATAAAAATATTGGAACTGAATATTTAATAAGATATATTTTTATGTATGGCAAAGATTAAACAGAACATAATGACATTGATTCAAACTTTTGTAATTTGTCAGAACCAGTATCTTTTTCAAAATGTTTTAATATAATTGATGCAGCGTGAATTAATACTCTGCACATTCCTCTTAATTTTGAATTATGTATGTATAGTTTCACATAAACAAATTATTTGACATAATATTCATGATTTGTTAAGAACATGTTAAGTACAGTCAATAATGCTTTTAAATAACTCAAGGTATAGGATGTACCGTTTGACGATAACACATGGGGGTGGTGACTTCTGAGGTCGTAGTAATAAATATTAGAAATGCAAAGTTTACTTATAAGTTCAATTTAATTTACTAAACTTACAAGCATCACTTTTTTAGATGGTAAATGAAAAATATGTATTGCCACGTTGCTGCCAATTAGAATATAATAACTAAAAAGTATATCTTCTAGGTGGGCCTAAAATATCCAATGTTCTATTGAATTATGCGTACGACGTTTTACTTTACAAAACAATAATATTTCACTTCCCTTCGCAATAGGTAGACTCACAACCCGGGTGTCGGCGTCTTGGCACGAGACATTGAAGCTGTAGTCTAAGAACGGTTATTTCTAGAAGAGGAGTAGAAGTTGGGAAGTGGTAGCCATCTATTCAAACAACACGTGAGATACATCAGCTACGTAAACTCGCCTAAAACAAATTCGCGACGGTATTAGCCATTTAATGATACAAATTACAATTTATAACAACGTGCTCGTCGCCATAAGGACGACGCCACAACCTTTATCTATCTCAATCAAGCCAATAAAAGATCTTCAAGGGTAAGTTACTTTACTATTCACATCTTTACTTTACGTTACATTCATTTTATACGTTTGGCATCAAAGGGCTAATTTAATAATACGAAAAGATAAATTTTACTTACGGACAAAGCGCGCGAGGTCTGATCGGTTACGTAGTTGGGCTGCTACAAAGGGTTAGAAGAAAAAATTCATACGCGTGCCAATTAGGTAGTTACTCCGCCCAATAATTTAGTTCCGGAACATTGGATGTAAAATAATATTATATTATATTGGCTGATTAGGTTGCGAAATTTACATTGTATGAAATTTAATTAACTAATTTACGGTACAGAATATCCCCCCTGTTTTGATTTCGCAACCTAATTAGTCGCTTTACTTTAAACATATTCTAAATAACAAACTTAATTCAACCTTTTATTAATTACATAAATTCAAATTCAACCATAACAATACGATAGCGCGGGGTTTCAAAAGTTTCCTATCAAATCCGCTAGATCGCATGCCAATGCAGTTTCTATGACTGCTCGCTTAGGGACCAAAAAATAGAAAATCAATTTAGGCAAACTATTTTCATGCAGTGCACGTTGCAGCGTTTTAGAATTTGCGGGTCGTTGCAAGAATAAGGACATTTAAGGCGATTTAAATCGTGAACAAGTGTAGTGTAGTGTTTTGTTATATAGGCGCCACATTCATACTTCTTTTTTGCATTCATACCAGTGTTTTGTGTATAGTGTTTTGCCATTAAATACCCTGAGACTTGCGGACAAGTTACCAATATGGATCGAATACTTTGGAATGAAACGTCCCCTCACGAGAAGCTAAGTCTCACATTTCTTATTACTACTCATCACTCTTAATATACATATTTACATACAACATCCTATACATCTTACATCTACATGAATTTTAACACTTCAAATATATCCACAAAATTCAAACTTCAATATTTTGACATACATACAAGACAGACACAACTTTTCATATTGGTTTCCTATATTACAAACAGGATCAACTCTGTCTCATTTCTTTATACAAAGTCTACCTACAAACTCTTTTTCTATATTTTATTTCCATTGAAACATTCGTTAAGAATTCACTAAACAATTAACTTCCTGGATTTTATCTTATCTTTTAAATTTGGCAGCAAGTGGTTCCTTAAGCTAGGGATGCTACAAAGTTTTTTTTTTATACAGAACAGGTCTTAATTTAATTTTAAATCTACAATATGAACCTTTTTTACATTCAAAACATTTTCAGTGTGTTGTACAATACAAGTTACAGGGCTTAAAAAATATAGAATTCTATAAATTCCTACATATTTTGGTGCTAATTTTGCACAAAACTTTTCTACCTTATTGCTTAAATAGTGGGTTCTTATCCATACTAAGGAATGCAACTTAAAGGGATGTTTTACATTTTGCTCTGAGTACTTTTGTCTATTACTGTTATGTGCTATACTCCTTTTTAACATTGACCACAGCTCTCTTTAAATTGTTTACAACAGTTTCCTTGGACAAATTCTCACCAATTAGATCATTTAGCTTCCATAAATTAGATAAAGCATTATTACAGGAATGATTAAACATAAAATCAAAGGCAGCAAAACCAGTGCTTTCATTATGGGCGGTGTTTAAACTTAATTGTATATAGCCTAGGTCATTATCCCAATTACTATGACAGTTATGATAGAAACTACGTAATAATGTAGATATGTTTCTAATATGCCTTTCTGATTGATTTCCATTAGCCCTGTAAGTCGCTAGTCTACGGTGTTCAATAAAATTCTTAAATAAGAACTTCTTAAAATACAGTGATGTAAAATATGCGGCATTGTCTGACACTATTATTTTAGGTACAGAAAAGTTGTTAAAAATTATGCGGTCTAATTTATTACATATTTCAGCACTCTTACATTCCCTCAAAGGGATTAGCCATAGAAATTTACTGGCAGCATCTACAACTACAAGTAAATATACATTGCTGTTTCTAGTTCTCACTAAGGGACCTAAAAGATCTATGAATAAACAATCCATATTGTTCTTAAATGGCACAGATACTAATTCGCCTTCATATTTTCTTTGGCACACTTTACTCATTTTACAAACATTACATGTTTTCACTTTTGCCTTTATAATTTCGTCTAAATCAGGTCTATAAAAATACTGATTAATTTTTCTTTGCGTTCTAGCAATGCCTAAATGACCTCCTATTAAAGAACTGTGGAAGAATTCATATACTAAATCAATTAACTGTACAGGCAAAAATATCTTACTCTTACTTTTTACATTCCTTTTGTACATCAGTAAATTGTTTTTTATAAAATAACATAAATTGTTACTATTGCTTTTTACAGATTGAATGATTTGCTGAGTTTCTTTATCTTGAAGTTGATATTTTTCTAAATCTTTAAAACGCTAATGGCAAATCATTAATTAACAACCACAAATTATCCTTCTTATTGCACTTATTATTTATCTGCATTTTAGGCTTTACATTAGATGTTGGATTACATTTTTGCCTTCGGGAGGAGTTTGAATGGCAGAAGGAAATCGATAATCTATTTTTATCCTGGTCTGGACCGTTCCGGCAGTCACTGGGGCTCGGATCAGCTGTTCCCGTCGACTCGCCCTCAAACATACGTGATAGGGCATCTGCCAGTGCATTATCGGTGGAACTTTTTAAATTCAACCTCAAATGGCAAATTCAAAATCCTCTCGATCCACCGGGCAAGTCTTCCTACCTTCCTTTTGTGATTGAGGACATAGGATAAAGCTTGGTTATCAGTTATTAATTTAAAGGTTCTTACTTCTAAAAATTCGTGCCATTTTTCTATGCAAATTAGTGCACTCAAAGCTTCTTTTTCATAAACAGTATATTTTAATTCGGCATCAGTAAATTTCCTAGAGTAATAGGCTATTGGCATTAATTCATTTTGGTCGTTTTCCTGTAACAAACAACCACCTGCGGCTATTCCACTAGCATCTGTCATTACTATAAATTGCTTTGAAAAATCAGCTAACTGGAGTACAGGAGGATTCATTATAGCTTCTTTTAACTTTACAAACGAATCTTGACATTCACTTGTCCAAACAAATTTAGCGTTTTTCCTTCTTAAACGATTTAAAGGATTACATAATTCGGCATAATTATTTATAAATTTTGAAAAGAAATTAGTCATACCTAAAAACTGTGAAATTTGTTTGGCGTTCTTAGGCGGCATAAATTCTCTTATACTCCTTGTTCGCTCGGGATCTATATTTACTGTATTATTTTTTATTAAGTTCCCCAAAAAGGATATTTCCTCAAAACAAAACTTTGCTTTCTCTAGGTTTGCCGTTAAGCCATGTTTGCTTAGTCTATTTACAATCTCTCTGACATGTACTAAATGCGAATCAAGGTCTTTACTGTACACTAAGATATCATCACAAAAATTTATCACATATTTAAATTTTATATTGTCTAGGACTTTATCCAGATAGGCGGACAATACAGCACTACCAACATGTAAACCAAAGGGTACTCGTTTAAATTTATATTTACCAAATATAGTGCTAAATGAGGTAAGATCTTGACTATCAGGTGATAATGGACATTGCAAAAAACTTTTTCTTAAATCTATTATTGAAAAATATTTGGCTCCACTAAGATGTTGATAATAATTATTTAAATCACCAATGGGAAAATCAATTTTCTGTAACTTTTTATTTAATTCGGTATAATTGACTACAAGTCTGTCCTTTTTGGTTAAAAAGGCTGGACTGGAGTAGGCTGAAGTACTGGGTTCAATTATTCCTTGGTCCAACCAATCCTGTATTATTGTTTTCATCTTATTTACAGTAGGAGGGCTCATAAAATAAGGCCTAATATTTACAGGTGTGGGGTCATTGAGAACTAATTTCACTTCCAAATCTAGAGCCTCTCCTAATTTTGGAGTAAAAACATTTGGAAAATCCCCTATAAGGTTTTGTATCTCAGCCTCAGCTCTAGTGCACCCTATTTTTACATCAATGCTGTTTACTTCATGTTCAAAAGGCTGTTGTCTGACAATAGTTATTTTCTCATTACAATTGAATTTAAAATAACATGAATCTCCATCAAGATCTAAAATTAATTTGCTATTAGTTATAAATGGGTTTCCCAATACAATGTCCCATTTTAAATTATCCAATACAATAAATTTTACTTTCCAACAAAATTTAGAAATTTTTATCTTAGCATAACAGTAACCAAAAACATTTTATTTCAGTGTTATTTGCACCAAACATTCTATCATCTGACTTCATTAATTTAGAAACATTTTTATTCAACAATAGGCTATCATAAAATTCTTTACTAATTATATCTCTTGTAGCACCAGTATCTAATAAGCAGTTTGTTTTTACATTTTTACCACTATAGCTTCAATTAAAGGCATATTGTTACACTGTCTAACATTTAGTCTTAAATTAGGTTTTCTATAGTTTAATTTACTCCAATTTTTAATTACCTTACCATAGACTCTCATAAAATAGTGTTTTTCTTTTCTTACTGTATTACTATTTATAAAATTATTATTCTTAAACTTATGAAACCGGGGAGGGATATTTTTAGGTGTTGTGTGTAATACCACTCCCCTGTCAACTAGTTTTTTGGATTCCTAAAACAATTTTTTGCTAAGTGACCAGGGCCTATTACAATTGAAACATAACTTTGGGTTTTTGACAGTAGGCCTACTTTTTCTAAGTTCAACATGTGGTGGATACAATGTTGTTAACATATGTCTTACTTAAATTGTCCCTTAAGTTATCATTAAAGGTTATATTGTTACTAGCTATACACACATTTTCCAAATCTGTAAAACAAATGGGATTGTTTTCAAAAATTAACTTATTTCTATCTGTAGGCTTAATACCTCTTTTTATACAAGTTACCAAGTCCTGTTCACTTATGTTACACAATAAAACTTGACTGAGCTCTTTGATGTCATAGATGTATTCATACAGTGGCTCATCAAACCTTTGTGGCCTATAAACTAAATCTAGTCTAAGTCTTTCAATTAGGCCTACAGGGATAAAAGCACTAATTAATTCCCTGTGTAGATAGTTGACATTGGGCATGATAGACTTACACTGTATTATTTTGGCTAAAAGTGGACCTTTTGCATAACATGGTAACAATGCTAAAATTTCATTTTCTGATAGGCTAGTTTCACATTTTAGTTTTAACAAAGTTTTCAAAAAGTTTATTAGCTCAGGTACTACTAAGCCATTTGTTACTGTAAAATTTTGTAAATAAGATTCTACAGGGTTGTTTAACTTATTAAACATATTTAAACCAGACATAGGTTGACTAATACAATCATTGTTTGCATTATAAATAGGCATTATAGGCAAAGTGGGGGTACTGGCAGTAGGCTGTGATATTGTTGGTGGTTGTACAAAAATAGGGCCTATTTTGTTCTTTCACTGCCTGTTCCATAGCCTCATCTTGTTCTAATGATTCATTTAAATTGGCTTCTAACACTTTAAGCTGTTCTAGGTTCACTGTAGGTAGCAAGTTTTTAGCTAACTGTTGTTCAACATTTACTAGCCTACACTTTAAAGCTGATAAAGTTTCACTATGTACAGAACTTAGTTCTAGCTGGTTGTCTAAAAATAAACGGTTTATTAAATGTTTACACTTTTCTTGGAATTTGGTGATTTCTAAAGGTGAACTAGCACTGTTCAATTCACTGCACCCATATTCTAATAATATTACTTTTTCACTGAGAAGTTTTACTTCCTGATTGTGGTCTATTTTTAATAGGCTACTAGGAGTAGGTAAAATATTGTTTCTCAAACACTGTCTTAAGGACTTTCTGAGTTCATTTACTGTACTGTCACTATTTAATTTAATACCTCTAGACATCAGTTCAAATACCAACTCATCTTTAGACAAATATTCTATTTTAATGGCAGGCATCGTGGCGTTTTCACTCAGTTTCACCCAGTTGATGGCAGAGTAGGCACATCAATAGCAGATTTGCGCAATAAAATTCTGTACCGTTTGACGATAACACATGGGGGTGGTGACTTCTGAGGTCGTAGTAATAAATATTAGAAATGCAAAGTTTACTTATAAGTTCAATTTAATTTACTAAACTTACAAGCATCACTTTTTTAGATGGTAAATGAAAAATATGTATTGCCACGTTGCTGCCAATTAGAATATAATAACTAAAAAGTATATCTTCTAGGTGGGCCTAAAATATCCAATGTTCTATTGAATTATGCGTACGACGTTTTACTTTACAAAACAATAATATTTCACTTCCCTTCGCAATAGGTAGACTCACAACCCGGGTGTCGGCGTCTTGGCACGAGACATTGAAGCTGTAGTCTAAGAACGGTTATTTCTAGAAGAGGAGTAGAAGTTGGGAAGTGGTAGCCATCTATTCAAACAACACGTGAGATACATCAGCTACGTAAACTCGCCTAAAACAAATTCGCGACGGTATTAGCCATTTAATGATACAAATTACAATTTATAACAACGTGCTCGTCGCCATAAGGACGACGCCACAACCTTTATCTATCTCAATCAAGCCAATAAAAGATCTTCAAGGGTAAGTTACTTTACTATTCACATCTTTACTTTACGTTATATTCATTTTATACGTTTGGCATCAAAGGGCTAATTTAATAATACGAAAAGATAAATTTTACTTACGGACAAAGCGCGCGAGGTCTGATCGGTTACGTAGTTGGGCTGCTACAAAGGGTTAGAAGAAAAAATTCATACGCGTGCCAATTAGGTAGTTACTCCGCCCAATAATTTAGTTCCGGAACATTGGATGTAAAATAATATTATATTATATTGGCTGATTAGGTTGCGAAATTTACATTGTATGAAATTTAATTAACTAATTTACGGTACAAGGAAAACTCAATTTAAGACTAATACAAATCTTTCCTGCATATTTTCCGAAATGTGGAATATAATTTTTGAGAGGGTTTAATAAACAAATATTGGCAAAATGTTGAAGGGAATGGACTATTATGAATTAAGCGACACAAGCTCATTTTACTTTTCAACAAAGATAAAACTAAAACTGTTCATGACGCAATATTCAACGTGTAATAGTTTCCTATAATTCATTATTTAACAGAACACTTGGATCATAACTTAAAAAAGAAATCAGCTACAGTTATTAACGGAATGGGCTCATTTTAAAAAGGAAGGTTCTTTATCAGTAGATGATCTATTAAAACGTTTTCTCTTTAGTGGCATTGTAAAATATTGTAAGAGAGAAAATGCTTTTAAGGGTACACAGAACTTCAATTCGAAACCCATTTGTAATAAAGAAATATGAACGACTTATTTTTCTGGATGTGGTTTTACTTCCTTCAGTTCAGATCCACAGATCACATATATGTTGAGGAAATTTCTGTGGTATTTTAAATTATATAGAGTAATACTTTCTTAACGGTATAACATAATAGTTGGAGAATATTATCAGTTTTAAAATATGTCATAGTGAGCAAAGATTGAATTTTTTCAAGGATAACTATATGAGGATTTCTCGGGACATTTGCAGTCGTTCAGTGATACAACTAATCAGTATCACTACGTTTCAAAATCTACATTCTGATTCTTCTTTAGGTAAATAAGAAACATAATACATATTACACTCTGGGTTAAAATAAACAAATCATACCAGAACGTTAAGACCGCATAAGTCAGGAATCAAAACCACCATGTTGTGTGTCAACTTCACTCATTCTGAAACATGCACTTAATGAAACACTAAACACAACACTAAGTATTAAAACTGCACTACAGAATACAGGTCACAATACGTCTGCATTCCATTTGAGTCCATTTGCTATTGGCCTCTAGTCAGTCATAGCTGGTTGGTCGACGAATGCAGACTTATTGTGACCTGTATTCTGTACCTCTGTGTATTTATATTCTGCGCTAGGTTCGTAGTATTTATCTAGACAAAAATTAAAGGTTTATTAAGTTTTATTACACACTAAACATATATAAAATATTTGACTTCCAAAAAAAGCATAATAAATTAATTATTAAAATTCTAAAGATACAGCATACTTTTTTTACGTCTTTTTGATAATATCTTTTACAATACATCTACTGCTTCTGATAGTAAACTGCAATTTCTGGGCGTAGTGGCCTTTTAAGATAAACGTATGTATATGTTCTTAGGCTGGACAACAAAGAAAGCAGTCTGTGGTGTCAGAAATACCTTAGCTCGGAGGTAAATTACTTTGTTTGGAAGTAGACGCTTTTTTAATAAAGAAATATTTTCAGACCTATATAATATGTATGTTTCCTTGATTGACAATATAAACGCTAATACAGCACCAAAAAGACATTAGGCCCGAAGTAGATTACAACAAATTGGTGGAGGTAGAATTTTTTCAGGACTACGTAGGTGTATATTCTCTAGATAGAGGCAACATCGCAAATGCTGCTAGGGCAATGGTTATAATTATACTGGATGTAGATTCCATGGACCAAAAGTAGAAACTTTCTGGCTAAGAGCTAATATATATATATATATATATATATATATATATATTCAATTCGGGTGTATAATGCAGAATTGCTCTATTATAACAATTATTAGACTTCTTAGTTTAAATCTCCTTTAAAATTTCGGCTTTGACGTTTTCAAAAGGTAATTTTACTTACTTGTGTAAATTTTTTTTGCTGAGCTATTTTTGTTTTATACCTTTTATTATACCTTTTTGAAAACGGCAAAGCCGAAATATTAAAGGAAATTTAAACTAAGAAGTCTAATAATTGTTATTTTATATATATATATATATATATATATATATATATATATATATATGTATATATATATAAACATTGAATCACAAAAAGTACTTGCTCCGCCGGGAGTCGAACCCCGATCTCTCACTTGCCGGGTGAATGTGCTACCATTACACCACAGAGCGCTTACTTTTTTCCGATTCCATTATTTTGTATTTGGCCGTATCTGTCACATATGCGTTTAAATAAGCAAACTAACATATGATCGGAAGACCAAACACCTGTCAAACGACTTTTATTTACGTTAAATTGTATAAATGGCAATTGCCTTATTTACTTTAAATAAACATTGAATCACAAATAGTACTTGCTCCGCCGGGAGTTGAAACCGGATCTCTCACTTGCCGGGTGAATGTGCTACCATTACACCACAGAGCGCTTACTTTTTCCGATTCAATTATTTTGTATTTGGCCGTATCTGTCACATATGCGTTTAAATAAGCAAACTAACATCATGTTTAAATGTCAACATTTAAAGGAATAAAAAAGCCTATACTTTCATAAGACTAACACATGTTTTAAACTAAACTATTCTCTGCAGTTTAAAAGGGTTTTAAATTTCTATTTCTTCCTAGAATTTTGATACACCTATTTCCTAGCAATACTGTTATAAACATTTACAAATATGACGAGTTGCCTAATCGTTTGATTATTATCCATGCCGATAGCACATTCAGTATGTACTTATCCCATTCTGGCATACAACCCGGTCATTAAGAACAATATTAAGCCCTAGATATGGCGTATTACGTGACGTATTATATCATCATTTGTCGTCAATAAGTATCCAGTAAAGCTAGCCGAAGAAGGTGTTTAGAAACTTTTTTTACCTAAGATCAACCTAATACAGCCATTATTTCAGACATTTTAAATTAAAAGTCAAATAGAACAACTATTTAAAATACTTTCATTTCGTCTTCTCTTTTCAACACTTATTTTAACTATAACAGTGACGAAAAAAATCTAATTCAATCTACAGTTTCAAAAAGTAGAAAGAGTTATTAATACCAAGTGTATTTACAAATCAAATTTAAGCATCTCAATAAACTTACACTTGAATAAAATTCCAAAATACTAAAAATACAATCATATAACATTCTCAATAATTAACCACAGTAAAATTGAAATTTACTGCTTGAGGAACCCATGTGGATTTCAAAAATCAGCGGTTATCTATGTATCAAAAATACTATCTTAGGATTAATAATGTAAGTTAAATGGAAGCCATTTACATCCATTACGTGTAAACCCAAATCTATCATTATTTAATTAACAAAGCATTTTATTATAACATTTTGTATAATAAAAAACTAATAAGCTAATGTCAAGCTTTGTATTATACCATCATTTAGTTGTGCTGGCAGAATGACAGTGACTTTTCTCATTAGGGCAATTATACACACTAAGAATTAGCGGAAGTCTCTTCTAATAAGCCCACCGGAATGTGTGGACCTGGTCTCCAATAACACTGTTGATTTAATAGAGCTTGAATTTCCAGATATTGTAATTTCAGTTACTCGACATCAAAATAATTTGTCTCGCAGCTCAAATTTCTAACAAGAATGGAACGATTTTCTAATTATTTAAATTTAACAAAATACACAAAATATTAAAATTGATGTAAAAACTGAATTACAATTGTTTTATAGTGACAAACCTTGGGCTTAGGATCGTATTTCTTACATATTGTGTTGTAGTTCGGTGTAGTACTTATTATTAGAATATATAAGAGACCGTATCTACCAGGACTTCTTTAAATTATTTTATATATAAGTTATGAATACGAAGTATTTTATTTCCCTTCATTAGGGGCATCTACGTGATAAATAACCATGTATCCCAGAATAAATACTTGCACTGTCAAGACATAAATTGACATTTATATGTTATAACAAACTGTAAAATTATATTTCTTTAATTACAGCACATTAACAATTTTATTTCATATATCTATTTTTTACTTCATATTAGACAAAGCACAATATTAAAGTCTTATATCTCAATAAATTATATGCAAAAATGTAAGTTTCTCCGATTGCATCTTGTGTATGTATGATAATACATATATTCCATATGGATTAATGTTGATAAAACAGGATTATTATATGACAAAATAAACGTTATTCTATAGGAAGCAATAATAAATCTCACAGGTTCCGCCACGAGGGCAATGGTTTCGGGTGATGAAATCAAAACATCACAAGACAATCTTTGCATGTTTGGTCACAATTCGTCAACGTTTTGCAGCCATACGTTTATTCGAACGAGAAATATATTCAACTTTAAACTAGATTCTCAGTTACTAAGAAAGAGGGGATTTCATTCTTAAAAATCATTTATATTACTGCATTTGATTAAATCCCATACAAAAAGTTTTTTCACATAACATGACATTTTTTAAATTGTGACTGAATTTTACAGATGAATAAAAACATTTGCTATTACCAGATTAAAAGAGTATGAATTATTTTAGTTATTATTCTTGACTTTTAAAGATGTTTAAAAAGACAATTACTATCTGCTTATTAAGACAAAAAGAAAAGTTTTTAGTATGGCTTGATGAATAATAGTAATAAGTCTATCTGTTGACAAGGAACCCTAAGAATGTCTATGTACAACTTAAGTAAAATTGGTCAAGCAGTTTCTATGTGATTGTATAAAACACACACAAATACACCATTAGATTTTGATAAAATGTAAATTATTTAACGAACGACTTACTACATCGTTACGAAGAACGAGTTTACTTTGAATCATATTACATTCAGCATGAATTTCGTCATAGAAGTTCATATTATGTACAGTGTTTTAAATATTACATATTTATTCAAAGTAATCCTTGGAAGAGTTGTTCAGAAATGACTCTTTAAAACGTCACTATATACATTTTAAGGTCACAATAATTATGTTATTTCGTAAAAAAGTATTGTATGAAGGTAATATTTAAAATGTGTTTGTAATTTAAAAAATACATTGTATATAATTTTAAACTTATTGGTGAAATTATATGTATTTCCATAAATAGTCCTTTAATAAATTATAAGACAATTATCAATTGAGGTTTTAAAAATTAAGTCAAAAGAATGTATTGAAAGTGTAATAACTCAAAAACTGAAGATTTTTATGGACAAATTAAAAGCAAAATATGGATTATCCTTAGATAGGGATTCTAATATAAAGCTTGTTTGCTACGAAAGGTAACAACGGTTCAAATAAGTAATATTTGTTGATCTTATTTTTTAACGGAACAATTTTGATCCGTAATTCTCAACATGTATAAATTGAACTTTGCATTTAGAATAGAAGAGCAGGAATTTGACGCTTTTTAACGGAGTAAATTTTGAACACCAATATAGTATGTTCTTGGTCTATTAGGGCAATAAGATATATTTAACTGTCGCAACGTTAATACACTAGACTGAAACTGAGTTTTTTTCTCAAAACAGGAATATAGTCTTTTAGGCCATTGCTACATAAAATATATTTTTCATACGGCAGCAAGGCAAACTCTGCCTATGAGACCATAATCATCTTAGACCGGAACTAAATCACACGATCTGAAATATTTGAGTGAAGTATGTTTCCGAGACCTCTATATGATATTTTTTTATTGGACTATTAGGTAAACTCAACTGTGGCGTTAGAAATGTAGTAGATCCAAACCAGAAATATAAGTTATTACTCGCACTTATCCTAAAATATAAACCAATAAATATTTTCTTCAACTTTAGAATTTAATAACCAAGGACAGCGAAAACACAATTAATTACCTGATTTCTACTTCTATTTAAACCATATGGCTCTATCATTTTACATAATAAAGTCTTTTACTTAATAGGTTACGCCCTTCGGTTTTAGTAATAGCTTGCGAAGCCGCGGATGACTGTTTTTTTTGAGATAGTACTGTCGTTAAGAGTACAAGGGAAGGGTATCAGACTATAATTAGTGAAACTAAATAATGGCCAACAACTGTTTCGCGTGACCGCTCACGACAATCCTATGTTACATCCATTTACTGTTTTACTTCTCTCAAAGCAAAGCAGTTTAATAAATGCTTCAATTGACGAATATAATTGATTGATAAATACCTTTACTAATAACCTATCAATATTAGTAATGCATTTTCCATATTAATTTACATATTACAACATGTATCTAAACGCTTTTAGATTCATTTTATAACTTAATAGATTGAGTTGTAAGTATAGTAAAATTTTGGGAGTGCAAAAATTCAACTTTAGAAAATAAAAAAAGTATAAAAGAATTTTTTTATTGAGATATGAATGATTAGGGTTGGGCCACATGGCAATTTAATTACATGTTTGATTATATTATTTCACATATTAGTTTGTTTATGGGACGTTTCTTTTTATTAATGTACGTCTTCTGTCAATAAACATATTTTATTACATTTATTTGGTCTCATTTTATAAATAAAAAAAATCTCAAGCTTCTTTAACTTTGCTTTGTTTTGCTCAAAATGTGTACGCTTTACAAAAAGAAAGATCTCCGAAATGGCTACTATCAAAAATAAAGTCATTAACTCCACATATTTAACATTGATCTTATGAAAAAAAAACACACTCAAGGTCATTTTTTTACATCTTTTAATCCTTCAGGAGCTACCAATCACAGAGTAGGAATTTCTCTATTCACACATCATAAACAACTTAAAGGAGATATATAATAAAATTCCAAAAACCGCTCATTGCAATAGTTTATTCAAGAAGTAGTGATTGAAAAATTCATTCACATACATTAAATAAAAGTATTTACTAAAACTGACTGCAATTTTAACAAACATTTTTTCAAAAGCCAACTGTAATTAAAACTTGAGAACTAAAGTTGGGCAGCTTTGCAGGACAAAGCATAATCTCTAGGTGAGGTAAAACACCAGAATGACACCTGAGTATGATCTGTACCCAGGTGGGAGAGGCAATGTTTACAGTGGAGATTACCGTATTCTGGTCTCATCTTGTGCTCTGTCACTACCTTTGTAAGTAAAACCTTCGGTTTTATAGCTCCTTAAGTATTTTTAGTGCAGATAACTCCTTAAGCTACCATGAAAAAGCGTGGAAGCATCAAAACGCTGTGTTCTACTTATGTGTCTAAGATATGGTAATATATCTCCTTAAGTCTTTGGATAGCAGTTTGAATCTAACGTATTTTACTAGTGCAATTTATTTTACTGTATATACTTTGTTATTGGTGCTCAGGTGTATTTAGACTACATTCATATCATCAATTGAACCAGAGTGAGTGCATCTACCTATTAGTTCTTAAATTCTGTTGTTTTAAATCTTTGCATAATTCAATTAATTTTTCAACCCTAATTCACTTACCGTTGTTAGTGTAAACGATCTCCAGCTGTCATCAACTCAGCAAGTCATAGACACTCAAATTCAATCAACTGAATCCCAATAGCTTGGCATGTTATTTATGCATGTAGCCTGTATATTTTAATTCGCTTTGCTTAGTATGGTTGTTTGACGAGTGTATCATTTCGTTTCTTGTTGCTCCTCGCTACTTTTGAACATAGTCCGTGAGTTGTCAGTCAACGTGACAAACATCAACTTAATTTTGCATTTATGATACATAATTTACTCATGTTTAGAAATTATTGCTTAGTGTTGCCAGTCATCATTTCAACATATTCAATTTAGGTGTTATAAAAAGCACACTTTCAGTGGTGAACTGAGTAGCTACTGATTTGTGAGCTGTTTGCCTTCTCATTGTTGCATTTCACAAAGTATATTTTTGAGATATAAAAAACAAGTTTTCTCTGGCCACAGCCTTCTTGATCAGCCTCAATCTTCTCCTTTCACACCGTAATCTGGCCATTGGTACTATGATGAGTGCAGATGTATCTATGGTGAACTGAGTGGCTATAGTTGCATTTGCGGTTCGTCTCTTTTCTCACCGCTCATATATATTTATACAGTTTTCTACCCAACCATTACTATCTCGCCCACCAGGCTCCTGATTGGCCATGTCACTGGTTCCGGACGCTTCTATCTGTACCTTGTGCATGAAAAAGGTTCTTCACGAGGAAAAGGGCCTTCAATGCGAATCTAAATGTGAGAGATGGTTCCACGCCGCTTGTGTTAATGTCTCCGACTCGGAATATCGGAAACTCTCGGCCGATAACAAAAAAAAAAATGGGTCTGTAACAGATACGATTGTGTTGAACTCCTAAATCACCCACTGAACTACCTAATTAAGAAACTTGAGACTGTATCGTCACAGATGGAGGCATTAATTGCCAACGTCGGTAATTTAACTGCTTTATCTACTGACATTACCTCTATTAAGAACCAACTGACCCAGGTCAGTGACAGTTTAACCAGTTTGGAGGCCCCGCATCTGCGACTCAGAAGACAGAATCAAGTCATTGGAGGACCAGGTCAAAGATCTCAAAAATATTGAATACACCTACCCCAATGTTGAAAATGTCGTTGAAGAAATCAACGACCGGGAACGTCGTTTCTCGCAACATAATTATCTATAATCTCCCCGAGAGTTTGAGCAATACAGTTTCTGCCAGAATTGAGCATGACAACCTTCTCATATCAAAGCTGACCTCCCACTTTGGCGATTCCGAGCTTGATTATTCCTTCAAGTCATATCGTATTGGCCGCCCATCAAAAGGCAAATCCAGACCTCTTAAGGTCATCTTCGGGAATTCCAGCACCGTCATTGACTTTTGTAAAACATTTGATAGAGCTAAGCTCAAAGACCTAAGTCCCGATCTGCATGACACTACTGTCTCACGTGACCGCACTCCCGCCGAAAGGAAATACCTAAACGAGTTAAGAGCTACCTTAAAAAGCAGAACCGAAGGTGGGGAGACTGATTTGACCATAAAATTTCTCAACGGCATTCCAAAGATTGTTAAAAATGCGCCAAAAACGACTAATTCTCGGATCTGAAAAACTATTATTGTATTATCAGAAATGTTAATGGGCTACGCTCCAAATTAACTGAGTTGCGGAATGCTGTCGCCGCTTGCGTCTATGACATCATTATCTTAACAGAAACAAATTTGTCCCCGGACATTGCTGATAACGAACTGGAGTTATCGGGTTTCAATGTTTTTCGGAGGGATAGATCTCTGCTTACTAGTACTAAGAAGAGTTGTGGCGGCGTCCTAGTTGCTACCAGGTCAGATCTTCACATTAGAACCATCAACTCCTCTGTCGCTGATGTGGAGTCTCTATTCTTGTCTATTTCTACAGTTACTTCCCCTATTTTAGTCTGCGGCGTATACATTCCGCCTCAACAGCCTGCTTCAGTATATGAACGGTTCTGTGTGTCTGTTGACGAAGTCCTCTCTTCCTGTCCCACTTCCTGCTGTTTTCTTCTTGCTGGTGATTTCAACCTTCCCGATGTGAACTGGACTGCTTCCGTTCCTGTTTCTACAAGTGGCGGCTCTCAACATATATGATAGATATGGCAACTGGTTTTGAATTGACCCAGTGCAACAAGATCTCAAACGTGCGAAATGTCACCCTTGATCTCATTTTCTCTACGGACCACTCACTTGATGTTATGCCAGCCCTGGATCTCCTTCTACCCGAGGAACCTGCTCACCCAGCTCTGCATTGTGGAGTCTGTCTACCCACAATGTTGCCAGCCTCCGGCCCACTCTACTACCTACAACTTTCTGCATTGTGATATCGATCAAATCTCTAGAAAACTCAATTACCTCCTTGGGCCTGTTGCCTTCCAACCCCCTGATATTGTTAAATACTTTGAGCTTATGACGGAACTTATTAGAGAAACTGTTCTTGAATTTACACCCACTAAGAGATCTGGCAAGTCCTGCTTTCCATGCTGGATGTCTCCTGAACTTAAGAAACTAGTGGTAAAGAAAAAAACTTGCTCATAAAAAATACAAAGCTACCCTCGAACCCAACACATTACAACGAATTTAAAAATCTAAGATCTGCATGCAAGAGCTTGAGTGGTAGATGCTACTCTAACTACATTGCTAATGTTAACTGCTTGATACCTCGCAAACATTAAATCTTTCTGGAGCTTCATTAAACTCCTTGAAGATTTCCTCCAAATCTACTGATTCGTACCATCTTGACGGCGCAGTCGAATCATCTCCGGAGGGGATCTGTAACCTCTTTGCTAATCATTTTTCATCAGTCTTTACAAATGATGTCGGCCCCCTCCCGGACTACGAATTCGATGAATCTGTTAACTTATCCGAATGTGTGCTCGTCGAGTCAGATGTGGAGAGGAAGTTGGCGTCTCTGGATCCATACAAGGGGACTGGTCCCGATTCTATCCCCCCTATTGTACTTAAACACTGCTGTACTTTACTTGCGCCCCATTTGACTGTTTTGTTCAACGGTTTTCTGAAGATTGGCACCTTTCCCGACTGTTTGAAAACTAGTTTTGTGGTCCCCATCCATAAATCCTCTGATATCTCGGATGTTAAGAATTATAGACCAATAGTTATTCAACCAGCGCTGGGCAAGGTCTTTGAAGCCTTAGTACTCGATCGAATCAGTTTCAGCTGCAAAAGTCTCCTAAACTCCGAACAGCATGGGTTTTCACGGGGAAGATCAATTACTACGAATCTTGTTCTATACGACCATTATATTCGATCTTCCTTCAGCGCCGGCTATCAGGTTGATAGTATCTACTTGGACTTTAGCAAAGCCTTCGACACCGTGAGTCATCGTCATCTGGTTGCGAAACTACGTGCCTATGGGTTTATGGGCAGCCTCCTACGCTGGCTTCATTCATACCTTACCGATCGGATGTTAATGGTTAGATCTTCTGGTGGTTTTTCCCAGCCCTTTCATGCTTCATCGGGTGTCCCCCAAGGTTCACATCTCGGCCCCTTTCTCTTTTGCATCTTTCTAAGCGACATCACCAAATGTATCAGTTCTGACTACCTTATGTTTGCTGATGATATCAAAATCTTTACTTCTGTTAGTTCCATTGATGACTGCCACAGACTTCAGGTCAGTCTGCGTAGTATCTACGATTGGTGTGGTTGGAACAGCATGAAACTTAATATTAAGAAATGTCACGCCAAATCCTTTCATCGTTTCCGCTGGATTCATCCACTATGAGTACTCGCTTGATGGTTCATCGTTGGAGAGAGCTTATTCCACACGTGATTTAGGTGTTATCCTGTCTGCCAACCTGAGCCCAAATGACCACATAGACTCAATCATTAACAAGGCTTCTCGGATGCTCGGATTTGTTATCAGGACTTCAAGAAAGGGGACTTAGCATCGAAGCAATGAAAACAGTGTATGTGTCCTTGGTGAGATCTGTATTGGAGTTTGGCAGTGTAGTGTGGTCACCTTATCAACTAGGTCAGATTCAAAGACTGCAACGAATTCAGGATAGGTTTGTGCGTGTGGTCGGGGTCAGATTGGGTTTCGAGTATTTGGATGTGCCGGTGCGTGCTGTGGAAGAGTTTCTGGGCCTGAATCCTCTCATTGTGAGAAGGCAGTTGCACGACCTGACATTTCTTCAGAGGGTGCTTGTTGGTGATCTGGACTGTCCTGCCTTGCTTCGTTTGATCAACATCAGAGTTCCCGGCCGGACTCGCTCCGCGGACTTCTTCTGCCGTCCCTCATGTTCTACCAACCATGAATTGAACAGCGTCATCCCTCGTCTGCACAGGCTTGGAAATCTGGTCTCCGCGAACTATGATTTCTTCTACGACAGCACCTCTAGTCTGAGGACTTTATTTCCTATCCTTAGAGCACTGACTTCCGAAATCTATAACCAATAGCGGCACTTAACTGATTTCGGATGTACTTCATTAACAAAGCTCATATCTGTCTTTATTATTTATTGTATTGTATTTATTTTAATCGTCTCTTAGGCTATTGTGTATTCGGCATATTCTGTTATTAATTATTTAAATTGTTATGTATTTATCTTTTCCGTAGCATGTTCAAGTTGTTACGTATTTGTAGTAGTTACTAGTATATATTACATTGTTAATTTTTCATAGTCTATTAGTGTTATCGTTGACTATCATTATGTTGTTATCAAATTGTTTTCGTCTTCTGTTATTAATTATTTAAATTGTTATGTATTTATCTTTTCCGTAGCATGTTCAAGTTGTTACGTATTTATAGTAGTTACTAGTATATATTACATTGTTAATTTTTCATAGTCTATTAGTGTTATCGTTGACTATCATTATGTTGTTATCAATTGTTTTCGTTTCTGGTTCTTGGTTGTTACTCATATATCTAGTTATGTTATTTTCATTAAGGATCTAGCTTTTTACTGTACAATTTTGTTAATGTTACTTATTAGTGTTTTCGTTGTCTATCTTATGTTGTAATCAATTGTATTCGTTTCTGGTATTTAGTGTCACTCATCTATCCAGTTTGTTATTTTCATTAAGTATCTAGCTTTTTACTATACAATCTTGTTAATATTACTTATTATATATTTATCCATAATCTAATTGTAGTCATGATGGCTTTTATTTTATTATTGCAGACAGCCATCTGCAATCTGTGTTTAGTTTTGTAATTGGCGTATTGCCGTGAATAAATAAATAAATAAATATAAGGAGATAGTCGTACCATTTTAATAATATCAGTTCTTCTCTTATTAAGGTCTCTTGATCCATTTAATAGAATTATAACAGACTGCCAAAACAAAAAGGACTTATTCAATGTTTTCAATATATTTATCAATGTTAAGTGAAAAATCGCAATATTAATACGTTTCTAGATATTCAAGCTGTTCTCTTCCTCATGTGAATAACCAATCTATTACGTGAAACTAGAGCCTAAGCCACTTTGGTTCTCAATACTCCATAAATTGAACTACTAATAGTTGAAACTTAAATAAAGTAGTATTTCAAACAAGCTATTTTAGAGTCACAATATGGTATTTCGTCTAGAAAATCAATACTAAATAGGGCCGTCTCTATTTTATGATTTCTTATGGTTTTGGTTCTACAGGTAAGCTTTCACTATTTGACCAGTTGTGACCTGTATTTTTTATTTTAGTTAATTATAACAATGTTAGATTTACCAAGTGCATGTTTTGTGTGTATGACATTTTAACACAACTACGTTTCGCTAATTATGGCTTCTACCTGTCACAACGCATTGGTCTAATTTTTTAAATTTTAAACAAGTGACAAGTAGCCTATATTTGTTATGTTAATTACGCATATAGACAAGAGATCAGACTTTAGATATCATAATTTACAGTAGTAATTGTTCTTTTTTCACTAAATGATAAAAAAATGGTCCAAAAGTCCCGGTACCTTGAAAAAAACCGGCTATCATGAAAAAATAACTATAAAAAGTTAGTTTAACGCATTGTTTAACACTACTTATTACAAAAATATATAGTATAGACTCATTAAAACAACTAATACTCGTTATAAACCAATGTTCTAAGAACTCGTATTGGGAGGAAACTCTAAAAACATTATCCTGCAGATTTATTTAGGCTATCTATGGACAGCTGACCACAGTTGAAGTTTAAACTATTATTTATGGTGAGCAAATTATGATGATTATATATACATTTCTATGGTTAGATTTTTTTTAAGAAGTCTTGTCAAACTATAACATGCCAATCTCAGTTTTTCAGCCTTATACTTATAGTATGAAACTCTTTATGTCAGAACAAGATCGAGTTCGTTACATGACACACTGTTCTGCTCGTGACATCATACTCAGATTATATACATATTTAACATTTTTGAAATACAAAGACCTCCTGAAAACTTATATTGTACTTATACTATAGATAATATTAACTAAACTGTACTAAAATTTGGAAGTTTCCTTTTATTTAATATATTAGATTGGTCAAATTTTTACATTCAGGAGATTTTATTGTAGTATCACTAGATAAAGGAATACGACATTTTCCAATATATAATTTTTTATTTTGTGCAAGGCCTTTCTGAATCAAAGATTCCATCATCAGGCACTTCACAAAATAAAAAATTATATATTGGAAAATGTCGTATTCCTTTATCTAGTGATACTACAATAAATAGTTATTCCAATGCTCCAAGATTCTACATTCAGGAGATTAATCAAGCAACTACACTTCTCATCTATGGTGAAAATGTCTAATCCGAGAATATCAACGGCTACTTTTGGGAGCCATAACACAGAAACTCCTGAATCCAATTTACTGCTATGAACACTAAAACATTTCTAAGCACAGATTGCAGTATACTGTTGATGGAGTCGCTTGGGTACTTCAAGTTAACTCTGTTTATGAGATCAGTGTACTTGGGACAGCTACTTGGGTATAACGTTCTCTTTACAAACCTTAAACATTATATAATTTTTAAACACTGCTTGTATTGTTTTATATAAATATATCCAACCATGCAAATCGATATTTGTCAAGAAGTGGTTGTAACGTTGGGCCACTATATCGTTAAACTTATCGTAATCATCACACGTGCGAATGTCAGTATAATCTTCTTCAACGTCACTGCTTCCTAATGAAAGATTACTTCTTTTAAGGATATTTTTCCTTTTGTAGACAATGATAATATAATGGAACATAACATTTTTAACTTTGCGTACTCTAAAGTTTTCTTGAGTGTCACACACATTTATTGCAAATATTATATCAACTAATTATGATCCATAATGGCAGTTGTTATAAATATAAATTTAAGGAATAAACTTATTTATATTCATAAATAAGTTGAAACTCGAAAGACTATTTTTTTTAGTCAGTTGGTAAATTATTTCTTAGATATGTAAAGACTAAAATAGTGTCTTTATAATCTCTTTGGTTTTAGCTATTTATCCTTTTCTTACATTTTTACATTTAGTATGCTTCTCTTTGTAATTTGTGTTTTTTTGCAAGGGTTTTGCGGTTGAAATTAGCTGATTTTGAAATTACATACATATAGTATGATCCAAACGTTTTACAAGGTCTCTTTTAATTGTAAGCACTGAACCGTATGTTCACGTTAATGTATCCTCTTTAACAATGAAATAATTGTTATAAATGTTTGATGCACCAAACCAGTGTTTTTATATGGCTCATATTCTTGCCTATGAGTTATAGATAACCAATTGAGTTTTCTACGCGTTAGAGAACACAGAAATATATGATATATAATATATTGAGTACAATATAAGTACTCGAACTCGTGTATTTGCTCTTGCAACACGGTACGCAGGATACACGAGGCATACCATGTAACCTAAACGACTTACACATACATGAAACATAAAAAAAACACGCTATACACGTTTCCATAGTGACTTCTAGCAACACGTGGTGAGAACTAACATAATACTCTATCAAATGACTTTTAACATTTATTACATTTGCACGGAAGGCAAAAGACTAATTTAATATAATTTGAGTTCTGTTAGTAAAAAATCTAAAAAAGAAACAGTCAAATACAAAATATTTGTACCATAAAAGTATGGGTTCTTTGGTGTAGAGAGAGGTAAAATGTTTGTCCGGAAAATAAGAAACCCGGGTTCGAGTCCCGTTTGATTGAAATTAAATTACGCAATTGTCATTACTACTATAGCGAATATATATATATATATATATGTGTGTGTGTGTGTGTGTGTGTGTGTGTGTGTCGTTTACCGTATGTATTCAGAAACACAAACAACTCGTTATCAGAAAGAATGTTGAAGACGTGCTTCATAAAATGTTTATATGATTGTGCTAGCTTTAAATGTTCAAATAACCATTGAACACCATTGGTATTGGTTCGGAAGTCACCTTTAAGCCGTTGGTCTGCAGGTTATGTGTAAGAGAGTATTACGATGGTTTTTAATCCAGCAATTTTGATGTGTTTTAGTTAAACACTATTCATAAACAAGAATCACTAATCACTACTTAATTGTATCTAAAGTTTAAGGATCAATCGGTAGAAGACTTGCATGGTTGATATCACCAAGGTGGACGGGCCAAGGCTGCAATTATCTATTTGGAAGCCAGTACCAGTAATCTTTAGTGCTATAGTTGAAAAGGCCAAGCACGCAAGCTTATATTACACCACAGCCGCGGTTAGTGTCTTTGTGAAATATTTTTTTAAAATCACTTGTCACATATTATATAGGAGAATCTCCTTAATTTTTTTGTAATTAACGCTGAGTGCACTATTTTTATATACAAAGTAGGAACAAATAATACTATTTTATAAGTATTTCTATCATTTTTACTTTGCAAACTGATATGTATATGAGCTTAATGTATATTAGTACTAAAATTCTTTGAAAATATGATGCAGACACAGGTATATAATATTTGATTGAAATGCATATAACTATTTATGATCAATAAAATAGCAAAATTATTATTCTTTTTATATTATCGCTTTGTTCACTGAGAGTTGTGTTTTAGCCCTTATAAGGGATGAATTTTGAAATCAGTAAAAATAACGAAAGTAGGGGGGATTTGGTACACTCTTAAGATATTTATTTAAAAATCGTAAGAAAAGACAATTTTTAATTGTTATGAATATACTAGATATATAAAAAGCAAATAATATATAAAAGCTTGTATATATTTGATTGTCGAATAATATAAGAAATTACTATTGTATAAATATACAGTACATACCCATATCTGTAGAAGAATATCCATGACCGTAATCGATTAAGTGATACATTATGAATATACCAATATCAATTTGCAGTAAATGTAATAATTAAATGTTTATATTAAATTAACATTGACAACAAATGACAGTTCTAACACTAACAGCTAACGTAAAAACGTACGTGGCAGGAGATTGAGTTGATAATAGTACAACATGCTGTTTATTTACATTCGCCAATTACCAAAACATTGAGGAATAACTTATGTTCCATCATTAAACTTACATTTAATATTACTCGTAAACGAATACACATTTACTAGTAATATTAAATTAAACTCTTCCCAATGCTCCAAGATTCTTCACTGAACGTAAAACTTAACTTTTTACTTCTTCTTTCATATACTACAATATATAACTGTGTTTTATAACAGTAATAAAAGGACTTATCGGGTTTAGTACCTATCTTAAATTTAATTCATAGAATTAAAATTTCGCAATTTAAAGTTATGCTACATATCATGTGGTATATTTAAGTTCCAAAGTAATGTAAGAAATAACTGGAAATATTTATGAATAAAGAAATACTGATAAAAATAGTCCATTACAGTTACTGAGATTGATTGCAATACGATTTTTACACTTATCTCGATATAATGAGTACTCATATAACTACTATGAAAAAGAAAAAAAAAACACTTTAACAACCTACTTTAGGCGAAACACGTAACCACAACAATAAATTTCAAGCTTCAGAGTAAAGTAGGAATTGTTATAGTTTATGGACATTCAAAAATTCCATTAATTCAGTGATCCAATCCAATAAAAATAAATAGGCCAAGTTTACTTATTTAAACGCATATGTGACAGACACGGCCAAATACAAAATAATTGAATCGGAAAAAGTAAGCGCTCTGTGGTGTAATGGTAGCACATTCACCCGGCAAGTGAGAGATCCGGGTTCGACTCCCGGCGGAACAAGTACTTTTTGTCATTCAATGTTTATTGAAATTAAATAAGGCTATTGCCATTTATACAGTCTAATGTATATATATATATATATATATATATATATATATATATATATATATATATCCATATATATCATATTTTGGGTTTTATTTTGTAAATACTAAGATATCCTGACTACTAACCGATTTAATGATTTATCAACGCATAGTAAACGCCATGAGAGATAAAAACAATGTATTATATTACGTTTATCTTGTTACTTGTAAGTCTTATTTTCTGTTGAAATTAATAAGCTGTTCGATATAAACCGATTCCAGAACTAAATAAATTAATAACTTGATAAGTAGCACTACGAATGTTTGTAAAATATTAAATATGACATAATTAATCAAATAGAAAGTAATGTCTGCTAGCAATCAGTCATCCCTTCCAGTTACAACAATTATATCACAAACGAAAATCACGGCTCTAAGGCTCTGTGAATGGAAACAGGACGCAGATTTAACATTTATTTCCATGTCTGACGGTTAATTATAAGTGCGTTAAGCTACAAAATTATGTTCTAAACTATGTTTTAACATTTAAGATTTTAACCCTTTCAATAACCTTACATTTTCATATCCAAGACTAGCGTGAATGTTAATTACTTACTTTCTTTTTTAGGCAAAGTTTCTTCTGTCAGGTTCAAGGTAAAACTTGTTTTAAGCTTATGCAATGCTAATTGGCTTCGGCTCCCATATTATAACCTAGTTATACAACCGTTATTGTTGGCTCGCTGACAGAATGTTCAAAAGAAGTGTATGCTATTTTTATCAGTAATGAGAGAGCTTCAGTTATATGTGTCAATTGTAATACTGTATAATATTTGGTCTTATAGCTTTATTTTCCCTTCTAGCTATTATTACAGATACTTCATCAATCAGTAAATAAGTTATATTTACGGTCAAGTCTAATGGAGCAAATAAATGTATTTACAATTTTTAAATTTTACTGCTATAAATCTGATATTATAAGAACTTTAAAGATTGAAATAAGCCATTAAAAACTGATTGTACTCATTGCATATAATTTAAATAAATTAAAGTACTTTAAAGTTCATATAATATATCAAACATATACACTTAATGTATTACTTCTGTTTATACTGAAGGTCTTACCGTAATGATTCTACTTCAGATTCAGTCATTTAAATATCTGATGTTCTAAATTCACAAAAAAGTGTTATTAAAATGTTGCTGCATAAGTTGTTATATTGTTGTATTTTAGAAATTCATTAATAACATTGTACTTATAAGTGTATATTAATCGAAAACTGCACAAATAGTGTTATAATTCTAACAAAGTTAATTTAATTCAGTTTAATTTTAAGTTCAGCAAATAAGCTCATTTAACGAGAGCTCAGAATAACGACCCAATTTAAGACTCCCCGTTGTGTTATAAATACGGCTCTATCAGCATGCAATACATTAGAGCTTATAAAGCTGGTCCATTATTTACTTTTATGTAGAAAATACTATTTTCTTATTAGATACATATTAAAATGTTAAAACACAGTTATCGATTTGTGTATAAAATTGAACATATTCTCTCTTTACATTTGTGTTTATTTCTAGGATCTACAGACCATTACATAACATCGATCCGAGCAACATGATTGCTATCATTCAGGATAGTATTATATTGTACAATACGAGCGAACGCAGTTTATCTTACCACTCTCATGTCGGATTGTTTCCAAATCTATTGTTTACAAAATCATTTATTGTTAAGTACCCGACAGTGTATTATTTAAGTCGTGTTGTTGTACGTGAGTCTATATGACCGTTTGCACAATAATTCTCGATATAATTGGCCTCACCTTTTAAAACCTCCTATTTGTCCAAGGAATTCATTTTAGGGTCCAATAATAAAAAACAATCCGTATGTTTTTCTAACTGCACGTTTGTTAGTTCATAGAATAACTCTAGATAAAGGTTCTGGAAAAACTTGGAACATAGGTTATGCTTTGCCGAAGAAAGAATTGTACTTATTTTCCCGTCAAAATATAAAAAATAGTCCGTCTGCCTAGCCGTCTTTCTGTTTCCCCGTTTTGGCAATAAATCTTGAAAAAAATGTCACAATTAAAAATTCAATTAATATAAATAATTGTATTAGGAAGATTATTATTCCAAAATTTTTTAGCAAACTTTAATTTGTGCACGCAATTTCTCGAACAGAGGTATACAGTTTAGTCAAAAAATGCGTTTCTTTCACTCTTCGTCAAAGAAACCCACTTTAAGCAACGGATTAATTCATTCCAATTGGGTTATCTCTCAGCCGAATGCCAAAATCCCACCTGCATTATAAAATACTGTTAGCGATTTTTGTATTCTTTAGTTCAGTTTTAGTGATTAGTGTTGTGTATAGTATTTTATAATGTGCATATTTTAGAGTTAGTGAAGTTGACACACAACATGATGGTTGTGATTCCTGACTTAGGCGTGTCACAACGCTTTAGTACGATTTGTTAATTTTAACCTAGTTTTTAATTATGTATTAGCTTAATTATTTACCTGAAGTAGTGATCAGATTGCAGATAACGAAACTTAGTGTTAATGATTTGTTTCTTTCACTGAACGATGGCAAATGTCCGAAAAAATCCTGTTTCCTTCACAAGCCATCCATCGTCAAAACTATACTTCAAACAAAGAAGTATATCTATTCTTATTCAATCACCTTACAAATATCAAATGAGAGGTAGTCTGTGACTAGATATACCTGCAAGTAAAAGCTACATAGCAATCGCAAATGGGTTATTGAGGTAGAAAAGTTCTTATAAAAGTAAATAGGTATAATTAACTGTGTTATGTCTGGCATTCTTGAATAGATAAAAAAATCCCTAAAAATCTTCTCAATAAAATTGAAACTGAAGGCCTTCTGGTTTTTATCCTCTTAAATAACCATCATAAGTAGCACAAATTTTTATATCATACAAATATTCATATCACTAACTTGCTCTTTAAGAATATCTCGATGAAAATTAAAAAATAAATGTATGAAGGTTAAGGCCAATTCAAGACAAGGTTAGTTAGAAGTGTTCAGAGTTCTGGGGGAGGTTCCAGTAAGGAAAATAATCTGACATTACTGTTTTTTACTATTTATATTGAACTGCAGGTTTTGTGCTCCTTAAGTGATAGTAAAGATGGAAACTGTAGCACATCACAGAATAATGATTTATAATCGTATTTAATTCTATGGTAAAAAATTTGTCGCAATAGTTTTTGCCCAGACGAAACTCACTTAAATAATTCTGATACAACTACTGATTTATAGTTTTAAAATATTCATACAAAAGTATTAGCAACTTAAATTACACGTTTAATAATCAGTCCGTTGTGTAATTTATACTATAAATGATTGATGATGCAGACAGGATTATAAAGAGTTTATAATCAGAAAGTCGTTCTTTGAAAATATTCTGGAGAAATGTTAATCTTGCCAATGCCGAGATATCAACTCGCGTGTCTGACCTGGCCATTCTTTTCCCTTGTCTCTCTCGGTTAAGATAAGTTTTCCTGGGTTCCAAGTAAAAATTGCAGCCTTGACCTGTTCACTCTGGTGATACCGACCATGCAACTCTTCTTTAACTGTTTGATTTTAGAGCGCTTTAGGGATTTTTTAGTAATAAAAGAATAATAAATATTGCATGGTAATATTGGTTATAACTAGAATATAAGTACACATGTAGATATTCTAACTGAATATAAAATTTTACAATAATTATGTTGTTAAAACATAATTATTATTAGTGTTTTAATCACAACATACACGTTTACATTTAAAGCTGGTTCTTAAATATACTTAATTGAATGATAAATCCATGGAAATAATTATACAATGTTTATTAATCTTAATCATTAAAATGGTGTATGATATTTATACAAGAATATTTTTTACCTGTGGCACATTTTCAGATAGAAAAACTATTTAAAATTGAGATTATAGGCCAATATTTTTCTGAATACCTGTTACCGTGGAACATCTAGGGAAGTTTATTCACAGTGTGACCAGACTGTCATACCTAGGAACTACCGTTGGCTGGATATAGAGTATCAATGCCCAATTATTTTTATTGGTCTAGTTATTAACTTATGAGAGACGTCTGCGTTTGAATTAAATTTTCTGCAGTTGACCAAACATAAACATTTTTATCTTAGTCGTAAACTTAGAAAAGAAAGTATTACTATATAATAACTCTACTTTCATAGTCTCACATGTTTAGTGGAAAAACTGATATATCAACATTAAAATTACAGGATTCTGCAACAATTTCATTGAGCTATGACGGTTTACCCTAGTCCCGATTTTAATTTTTGAAGTAAGTACGCTAGCATGATATACCCTGTGCTGTTTTAGGTATGTGGTTAATCAACAGATTTTATTTTTTCTAATTATATATTTGATTATAAAACATGCAATAAAATACTTATTTTGTATTTTTATTCAAATATTAATCGTATTCAACATTATGCTTAACTTTGGGCCTGATTCACAATTATTATTAAAAGTCAATTACATTCTGCTTAAGATTTAATGCAGATGAAGAATAATCGTAAGGTTTCTTGTATATTCAAATAACGCATATTATTTTAAAGATCTTGTTGGACTTTTTTGACGTTTAGATAAGGACTATTAGAAAAAAACCTGTCAATTCGATGTACTATTTCCAGTAAGAATTAATTATTCCTGTACCTGAAATTGTTGGAATTTTTCTATTTACACCGAAGATGGTATGTCTAAAAGCATAACCGAGGTAACTAAAATATTCTAAATGTCTGAAACCTCACAAAAATCTACAATTATGAAAAATTATTGAGTATTTGTTTATAAAATATGAATTAACATCCCTGACATAAATATGTCCCAGACGAAGAAATGAGATCAGTTGCAAAGTAGAGATTTTTCTTCTAATGCGAAACAGATGAGATGCACGTTACGACGCTAGGTGGTAACCTTTCGCCAGATATACGTATTAGGCATGTGGTATTGTGATGAATATATTTCAAGAGCTTACTTTACTTCAGTTATGCTTTGAAACAATTCATCTCACTGCAATACCTTTATCTCAATATGTGTTAGATATACTCTACATTTCAACTGATCTCATTTCTTCGTCTCGGACTCTTTTAACATCTTTGAATGTCAGGGATGTTGGTTCATATTTAATAAACAAATAATTATAAATATTTCATAATTTTAGATTGCTGTAAGATCGTTAGAATTTTCAGAACAAAATTTAACTGTCGGTTGCTCCTGTTGTACCACAGTATGTACTGGTATTGTCTGAATATGTGTCAGGTGTCGTGTCCTTAGAAATGTAGTTTATGAACGCGCATAATATAATTAGGTTGATAGCCTGAATAAAAACTTCATCAAGAAAAACTTTAATTTATTCCGTAGATGGACGAATTTGGCAACGCTTTGTATGAATTAATTTAATGCTACATTTTTTTATTACGGAATTGTATGTGTTTACATACATAAGAAACGAGTAATTATTCTTTAAGCAAACAAAATCAGTTGTATTTACGGAAATCTAGTATTCAGTTATTGTTTTTAATTATATGTGTCGAATCGGTTTAAAAGATCTTTCAAGCGTCGTACTTCTTCAATTTTATAACTTACTATGTCTGTACCAAAATTTAAAAATAATTAAAAAGGTGAGATAAAATTTCAACTTCAATGTTTTGATCTGACATGGAATTATTTTCCGTTCAAAGGTCATCTGTAGGTAGTTTAGTAATCATATGTAAAAGTAATGAACTTTGAACGTATCCATTAAGCTGGGATATTGCATGACAGCCACATTAAGTTGGGGTGTTCGAAATGAGTCTGACTTGATGAAAGAGTAAACGTTTTCTTTCTACAACTGGGTGTCATGCATCTATAACTTGTGTATGAAACTGACTCACTGAGTTTATATATTAGTGAAACGTCCGTAGTGTTTATATACCAATGGATATTTACAATAAGATTGAAAAAATATGTGTACTGGAATGTTTTAAATATTTGTATTTATTAAAATAAATTTTGTTGGGCTACATATCCATAAGGATTTACTAAATTTCATGTATAGTTAAAACTACGAACACAATGTTTCTTGTAATTTCAATCATATTTCCGATAACGTGAAACATATTTATATTATTTTTTTATACATATGTAATATTAAAAAGATACTATACTTAAAAATAACACACATTTAAATAGTAATAATATAAACAACCTAAAACTATCTGCAAACCTCAGGCGCGGCTATGATAAATCTTAAAATGAGCAAAATAATTTGGGCTATAAAATACTTTTTAAGCACCGGGCAGCCAACATCATAGTTTTAATTAACATCATAGGTCAACTCTAATGGACAAACTATCACGAAACTACCACGAAAATCAGGACAAATGTTTATAAAAAACTACTCCCTCATATAACATTGAGACGCTTACAAGATGGATTGCTGATCAATAAAACTGAATACAAAGACATACAATATATGAATATATCGCCACTTCTTAAAGAAATATTGAATAACACAAGTTAACTTTAATATGCATATACAAGGTGATAAAGGTATCAATGTCGTGTACAAGGGAACACACAGGATTGACGTAAAACTAACGCACTCAACCCTAGGCCATACGTTTCATGTCTATGCCATTAACACGTGGGGTAATGGATAGATAGCATACAAACATTGCTAGGTGCGTTATCATATCCCAGAACCGGAGTTACGTGGCGATTTAATGGATATGCACATAAATTCTACTCCTTGGAATTATTGTTTTTGTTTCCAGATTAGTAGATTATGGTTGAAATATTGATCCTGAAGCTCGTTCCTACAGCGCACAATACTGTATATACTGTACAAAATATAAACAAGTGTTATTATATTCAAATAATAGCAATATCATATATTTATTATGATAGCAGTTTTATATTATACGAGTGATAATGAGGTGCTACTATTAAAGAAAACCAATGTAATAAAAAAATATTAGGTATTGACATGAAGAACTTTGTTCTAAGATTACAGAAATATTAACCGGTGAGTGTATAAGACCGTAGTGATGTGTATAAGACTGTAGTTCTAAATGTCGCTTAGTTAATTTCGAATGTAGTATATTTAATTTCTAGAATTCTATTTTTATTTCCGTCACTAGAAATTTACTTTACAATATAATTCGTAAAATTTATTTAATAAGTTACACTTTAGTAATATTAGTTAGTTTTTTATTTTGATTCTGATTTTTGAACACCAATTTAACATTCTTCGGAAATGTAAGAAGCACTCGTAATAGTCTTGGATATAACAATCTTAGTTAGACTAAAAAAGCTTATATCACCAATAGGATATCATGGCCGGAGGATTTAACAATGCAAGTAGAACTTTTTTATCAGTAAGGGTCAAAGTATATGAATTAGGTATATTACAGTAAATATTTCGTAGATAATTTTCAAAGTATAAGCTAAAATACAATGTAATTTCTAATAAAAACAGCAGTTCAAGAATTTTCTGTAAATTAACACATTAATATATTAGTAGTATGTTAAATATCGGGATAAATTAGAGAAGTAGTTGTTTTTAAAGGATGTTTTATATCTATGAAGTATAACTATTTATTACAGAGCGTATTACTACTTTGTTGACGTTCATTGTTTTTCGAAATCGGTATTATTTATTTAGCATAAAATGTTTGACCGAATAAGGATATTCCTAGCTTTACTTTACACGTATTTCTTATATTAAAGAATAGTTATTTTTAATATAAACCTTATTTTTATGATAAAATCCTCTTAGTGGTCAGTGACGTAAGAGGTCAGAATAAGGCTTAAATGAGATTCGGCCTCTTCTTAAAAATAACAGCCTTATTATTTCACTGTTTTTTAGAAAGTTTATATTGATACTTTATTTAAATTTTCATTTTTACTTTGACTATTATAGTGTATTTTGGTTGTATTTTCTTATCTAAAATATTATAGTGTATTTATTTATTTAAGTCAAAACAAAATTATATAATATAAAATAATAGTGCGCATTAAGTTATTTTCTAGGATATCAGATTCTAGTGATGATATTAAATACAAAAGTATTATTTTAATCGGATTTATTGGAATTTAAACGTCTATATATTTCTCCCTATTATAGACTGACGACATACAGTAAGACAGGCTGTGAGAGGAACAGGAGCTCATAACCTGGCTGGAAGCTATAACACTATATCTCCCGGTATCGTAATACCTGATATGATTAATGGATTTTATAATCAAGTAGCGGGTGTATTAAATCGGAAGAAAAAGACAATATAATACGGTATTAATATATTCCACCGTAACAATAATTCTCAAACACGTTGTAAGACTTTGTTTAAATTTATAAGTAATTACGACTCGAGAAAATTTAAGAGAACAGTGATAATACTTTTTTGGTACAATGTTATTTTAAGTTATCATTTATTTTACATATAAATACCCATTTATCAGCTGAGGCTAGTGATCGCTTGATATAATTATTTGAAATAAGTTTACTAATAATAAAGTCAGAAATGTGCGAGCTATATATATTTAATTTTTAAAGTTCATTAGAATTTTTGTGTTTTTGGTTTTTCTGGATTATGGAAATATCGGAGTTATGTATTATGTTATACAAGTTGTGTACTGCAATCGTTGACTAATTGCATATTGAATGAATCTTGCTTTATAAGATTCCGACTGATCTATTTACATTATTTTTAGTCTGAACTGTTACTGTCATTAGAGTTATGAAATATAGTTATTGATGATTGATTTTGCTAATGAACATGATATGAATGATATTAATAATAAGAGGTAGGATTAAGCTACGCCAGCGTGTCTGAGGTTTCAGATATTTTAATAATATAGCTAATAAAATAGGCTACGTATACTACTATTGTCCAAATGAAAAATACCATATACTAGTACTCTCCGTTTTTTTACGAATTATTTATTCTGATATATTAATTCTCCTTCCTACAACGGGTAAGACCAACTTGAAACTGTTCGCTAACACCAGCCAAGTCTCATAGAGTGACAAGCAACATCATAAAAAACTCGGTGTTGCAAATATATAAATGAATTTTTATGCAAACTTTAAAGTGTATAGCATATTTTTATCGGTGTACCGTGCAAAATACAGGCAAATTAAATGTTTACAATCCTTCAAGGGCTTGATCAAAACTCAGTTAATAATGATAATATTATAATACAGAGTACACACTGAATTTCTTTTAAGTAACTAAAGTAATAGATATAACCCTGGAAAATACAAAATTATGTAATATTTAATACATTTTTAATATTGTTGAAATACTTAAAAAATGATGTTGAAAAAATATTCACAAAAAATAATAAAACTTTTACATAAAATATAAGAACTAGAATTGAATTCTGTGACTAATATTATTGCACACGTGTAGGTGTGGTTTATAGAATTACATAAATATATCAATCTAGTAATGGCTCGTCGACTATTTTACAACAGTTTATAAAAAAAAGTATCATGGGATAATAACTTATATTATTTTCTATAATTCATTTGTTGAATAACTAAAAATTAATAATTGACACAGACATGAAATTTTTATATTTAAATAAGTTAGACCTAACATATTTTGCTCCTTACAATATTCATATAATAAAGCTAGTTGACTATGCCACGCTTCGCTGTGGGTTATTATACGAATGATACGTTATTATCTAAAAGGTATGTATTATTATGTATTGCATTTGATTAGTCAATAGTATTAGTACATAATATAAGTAAGTAATATAGAAATCTTTATGCATAATTTATGCATAGTATAAATATAATATAAAAACATTTTCATACTATATTTATGAAATATTATTATTCAGGTATGGAAAGGGTAATATGTATTGCAAAGAGTTATGCTCATCTAATTTATAACTATAGAAAAAAATTCAATTAACCGCTATTTGATGCACTAGAATAATATTTGCTAATATAAATCCATTAGATGGTTTAGCAACACGTGAGCATGCAGCAATATAATTTACCATTATAGAAATATTAATTTTTTAAATCTTAGCAGGAAACAGACATTGTGCAGTCTTGAGATTTGTTAATGGTCATCGTGAATGCTAATCTACTGTTGAGTTAAATCTGTCTGACGGTCTCATTGGGATAGGTGGCAACAGGACAATTTCTCCGTTAAATGTTCCAGTCAAAGTGGTTGCTTCAGAAACATTCCTGGTGATCCTTTAGATGACCTAAAGTGTGCCGTTGCACGCAACGGTTTGCCATGCAACGGCTTCGCCCGCAGTTTCGTATGTTTTGCAAGTGTATGAGTACTCCTGGGTTTAGACACACATTTCCTTTAGATACAAAGGAAATGTGTGTCTAAAATCAGGAGTACTCATAAATATACTAGATAGGAAAATATATACATACACCAGACAGAGACATTCTGTGAAATTAAGAATGGTTTTATAAAAGGTTTTAAGTATGTAGTAAAAATTAAACATAATAACTTAGTAGTTTATAGCAACATTACAGTACTGAGCAAGCACTAATTACTTTTACTAAAATGTACAATTAAAAGTATATTAATGTAACAAATTTTAATTTTTTTATGTGGATATTTTCTTACTCTATGCTAAACAGTGGTTTCGGAAAAGGTCGATATAAGAACTCGTGTTACTACCAACCTTACTCTATGCTTTCAAGACTATGAATGTAAACAAACTTAAATGAATCACACGCATGGTTGTACTGTCATAAAAACTATGTTTTCACAGAGCAGTTCGTTTTGTGTATAAAAAAACCTTAAATTCAAAATTAAACAATGTATGTTTATTACTCGAGATAACACTATCACATATTTTATGTTGTGCCAAATAATTGATATCTGTAAAATTTCATTTAAATTGTTTTAGTGGTGTCAGAGATCAGCGGAGAAGACCTTCGAGACACCAGTTAATTATATAACTATTACTACTAAAATAAGAAAATTTTAAAGGAAGTTAAGAAAAGAATCATTATTTTGCAATTCCTTTTGAAAGAGATATTTTAATCATTTATCCAGCAAAGTAAATAAAATACTTATGGAGACTACAAACGAATCTGTGAAGAATTCAGTATTAAAAGGTGTTGTGTAACACGCTTCACTGAGGATACATGCAAAATTTAAATATATAGCTCATTTAAGTTTCAAGATGCCCTGTAAACAGACAGACAGTACATGTTTACACCCCTCCCCCAACCTGGAAGACTGCAAAATACTAATTGTGTCTGCCTGCATTACACAATAGACACGATAGAATACAATGATGGTGATTAAATAGCTGTGCGTGGTTGAAGCATTCAGGCGTTTAAAATGTTATATTTTTTCAATTTAGAGGTTAAATAGTAGAGAAGAGTTTTTATAGTTCTAATTTTTACTGAGGCGGTCCATTCCAAAAGTCACAAAATCCATTTTTTTTTAATTAAGTTATTGGTATCACTGCATTTAGCAGAAAGAGGGGAATCAAACAGTCAGGTCATATCTTTTCAAAACTAACTGTATCATATTGATATTTAATGCTAAAAATGGGTGTCATTTCCAAAACTCACTTAATTTCAGTAATGCCATTCCAAAACTAGCATAATCCATCAGCCAATGGGATGGCGTTACTAACGTCATGTGACCCTTAATCATCTATCATTCCAAAACTATCTTTATCCTCTTACCCAATGGGTGGCCTGGATTCAGTCACATGACTTTGTTTATGTTTGTAATTTTGTCTTGCCTCTGTATTGCTGCCTGATGTTTGAAATTTTGTCTTGCCTCTGTATTGCTGCCTGTGATTTGTTCTGTATTCACTTAATATTTTTTCAATCTAAATAAGTTATTGTGAAGTTGTAATGAGTTTATCGGAACACATTTTACCAACTCCACCTAAAAAATCAAGGAAAAGGAAATCAAATGCTGATGAATGGAAAAAAGACAAAGGATAAGAGAAAAAGGTAACCAGAATAATAACCTACAATTTTGGCTTATGTAGGCTAAGGTTTATTGAATTATCTGTTTGGATACAAGATAGTCTAGCCGAACAATTATTAAGCTCCGGATTAATGGGAGTTTTAATTAATGTGAGTTTGGATAAGCATGAGTCCGGATTTCATAAAGTTGTCGATTGTTGTTTTCCAGTCATCGGTCATTGTTTGTAGACGTGTGGTCGTTGTTTAAATAGCTCTAACTAATTTTACTTACTTTACAACCTTTAGCCTGATGAATTTGCTTGTTTTCAGGCACATGCCTACTCAAATCCAGAACCTCCAAGATGCTCTCATAATGGCCCAACATAGAAATGTAAATCACTAAGGATGTCTGACGTAGAGGGGTTCCATGATGCATTTTATAAATACCCTGTGAAAACTCAGCAAGATACATTCATCTTGAAACGTATTGAAGTGTCATTACCTCAAAGAGATAGATCCAAACAAAATGGTGGAAAGAAGAGCGTTGCAGTTAAGTACCTAGTAAAAATTAAGGGAACCAAGGACTTTAAGATTCAGATATGTCAGAAAACATATCTTGGAATTTTAGGTGTTAGTAGATTTCGTGTCAACAACATTGCGAAAAATTATGCCACCACCGGAGATGTCTGTTGAAAAAAAGAGGTGGCGCTAGGCTCATAGAGAAATTCCGCATTAAAAGAGAAAGTGTAAAATCATTTATTGAAAAGTGAAAGGGGAGTAAAATCTCACTATTGCCGAGGAAGAAGTTCCAGGCAATATCTCAGTTGTGAATTGAATATTTAAAAACTTACAACTCTAGTGTGAACGAGTCTTTAAATGTCAAAAGGACTTTCTTCAGGAATATTTTCTGCCAATGTAACAATATTGGAATTGGTAGACCAGTGACTGATGCTTGCTCAAAATGTATTGAACTGCGTGAGAAAATCAAGGTTGAACAGAACCACATTACTAAAAAACATTCTGGTGATGATTGGGATCAAAGAGAAGACCTTCAGTTCTTCAAAAGTTTGATAACGGAAAACAAGGGAATCACAGAAGAGGAAGTACTAAATGTGGAGGAGTATTGTGAAGGACACTAAGGCCAAGAAGATGATTTTGTAGTTTAATAGGCTACAATTTAGTTCTACCAGTGAGACTTTCATAAATTTGTTTTAATAGTTGTCATCAGTTTGTTTTATTTTGTAGTAACTAGTAAGGTTGATATTCTTAAAGATGACGAAAGGTTTTACTGCCCTTCATTGTACTTTTACGTGTTTGATGTATAATAAAAACAATATATAAATAACCATTCTTTTATATTTTTTCACCATACTTCCAGTGATGGTCAATTAAAAGAATAGCCCCTAAGTTAGTCAAAATCACAAAATTTAATTTGTTTTAAGTGTTTTATGCTAGCCGAAATTAAAACATGTCATGACATAACTAACTTTATCCTAACACCATCTTTCCAAAACTGTGCGTGGTTGAAGCATTCAGGCGTTTAAAATGTTATATTTTTTCAATTTAGAGGTTAAATAGTAGAGAAGAGTTTTTATCGTTCTAATTTTTACTTTAATAAAGTATTTTTTTTTTTAAATTCTGAATCTTTTATGTTCTTCTTACTTGTCTTTCTCCATCCACGCGATATATCGAGATAGTTATGTGTTATAGACTTAATAATACATTTTTATGAATCTTCGGCAAAGCCTGCTACCTGACAAGCTATATGGCGTAGTCCTTACGTTTTGTAGACATCTTTTATATTGTTATAAATGTTATGGACATTTTAATACCATCTGTAGATAGTACATAATTTATTGGGTAAATTTGTTTCTTCAAGCAAGTTCAACACTTTCCAGGCGTAATAAACATAAATACATTTATACATTTTCTGGAGAATTGTAGATATATTCTCCATTGGAAATTTTGTCACTATATTAAGTTGGTACAAATATCATAAAAAAAAAACGAAAACGGAAACTCCAATAATAATTTTAAATTAAATCAGTCATTTAGGTACCCGTTTTTTCTTTAATATGATGGACAAATATCCATAATATTTATTGGATTTTGAAGAAAATACATTAAAACACTTATGTCTGAAGTTGGTGTGGATTTAATTATTTTGTATTATAAGTTTTACAATACTACTTTTAATGAGCAAAGGGATGCTTGATTTTAATATTTACATCCTAAGAATTGAAGAGTTACAAATGTGTCAATGAATTGCAAGGATACTATATTTCAAGTGAAACCTTCTACTTACCTAAAGAATAATGATATCACACCTTGCTAGATTGCTGCAAACTATCATTGTATTTAATATAATGAGAATTATAAATAGTTTATAATGGACGAGGGTTTAAGCATATTCGGAATCGTGTACAAATCTCTGGAGTCTACTAACTTTGGTGACAGATCTCCGGGGAGCTATAATTAACTGCTATATCCACACACCGTTAGCGTACTAAAAATTATATACAGCAGAGTAAGTCCGGATAAATTCAAAGTCCAACTGGACTTTACATTCCATTTAATTATACCTTATACAAAAAGCAAGTTAAATCTTATTTTTAGTTTAAAACCAGCTTTGAAACATTTTAATTGATTTTAACACCTTCAAATATGCGAAACATGTAGAAATCCGTCTTACTTTTTATTCTACAGGTCAGAGCATGATTGGACATTACAGCTGACGAATTAATAATATTTTAATATTAAATTAATTCAATGCGACTTTTAGAGCTTCTGTTTTCGCTACTTTGATTTTATATTTAAATAAATTTTCTCTCTATAATTAAAAACTGTATTCTCAAGACAATTAGTTGAAAACATATAATTTAACAGTATAAGTTGTTATAGCAATACAGGAAATATTCTCGAAATTGTTTTCATAAAATATTCATTTAGAACTCGGATTATTATTAAAAGTGAATTATTAGTATTGGTGACGTGACTCAGTAATCCTGATACTGTAACCTCAAATTTTGAGGGGGCCAGATAAAAGCTGGTTTCCTTGTCATACTTATGTCATAGATACCTGCAGGATATACTGCAAAGTCCTTGACATCACTTATGAGTGGTAAACGCTTTAGTTAAGCATTTAGCATTTGCTAACACTTACTAACCCAGGATCATAGTTGTTTGTACTCCTCAAAGATTCTAGTACTCAGTTAGTTAGTTAAAATTTGTATAGTGGGCGAATTTCACTGGCTGAGCATTAACCAATTAGAGCTTATAACATTTTTTTAGTTTACTAATGCTTCCTAGATTTGAGAGAGTTCTCAAACTAAAACAGAGAGGACATGATAACACTGGTTTGAAAAGAGTTCAAATTTTATACTATTATTGGTTCAGAATTATTATGGTTACAATATTGTAGGTGCATATTACTGAATTACTGCTCACTTTCTTGTAGTAATTTCCTCGTTTTCTCTGAGGGTTTTTAAAACAAGACTCGTGAGGGATTTTTTATTGCTGTAAGTGTACTGGCACTAACAATAAATAATATGAAAAATTTAATTGGAGATTTTTTTTAAACGAATTAGTATATATCTATTTATGAGTTTACTATGATCTTGTACATTAATATCAGGTGCCCGCGACTTCATTCACAATTTTGTAGTTTTTCCCCTTGTATGAGCAATTTGGTTCAAGTGTATTATATTTTTGACTCAAATTTTGAGTTTGCCTCGTTTTGCTTGCCGATCAATGAAGCTTGTCCAAAAGTGTATGTATAGGATTGTAATTTATGTAGGTCTTTATATTTTTGAGCCATAGTTAATTTCTCCTATTTTATTATCTTTTTCTGATCAAGGAAATATGTAACGAATCATATTAATGAACATTATAATTTAATCCTATCTTAGTATTTGTATGACATAGTTGATTTGACCTTTGTCCCTGTCAAGGAACTATGTACGAGTGTTTCTATATACGCGATCTGACAAGGCTACTTCTGTCAAAAGAAAACTAATATTTTTGTTAGATAGACACGTTGTATTTGGTATCTGCACTACATACTGACCAAGCACCGTGTACTTAATATTTCCTGAAATAGATAGTTAAAAGTACAATTATTACAAACACACACACACACACATTGGACATTTTCTTACTCTGGGCTCAACAATGGTAGCATAAAACGAGATAAAAAGTGTTATTGCTTTACAGCTTACTCTGTGCTTTCAAAAAAACAAATTTAAACATGAAAAATAGTGGTTAAAGAAATTAAACATATAGTTGATGTCTTAAAAAAATTTTGTGGTGTCAAAAAACAACTATTAATTAAATTAACAGGCTCTTTCACTCTATGCTATTATATACAAATCTATTAACTTTTACGAAACTTTTACGTATTATGCTATTTGTGTGGAGACGAATTTAAAGAATTAGATCTTATTATAATTGCTACTTTATAACCATCATTTAGTTATAAATACTTAAAATATCCCGAATTTGTTACAGGCACAGGTATCTGTTAATATAATTTTGAATTTAAACATAGTACTTTTGCTTAAGCAAGATCTAATTAAATAAAGAATTTACAAAGCCAAGCCTAGATCTACAATGAATTTGCTTTATATTCAGCCTGGATAATACGCGACGTCTTGAGGAAATATTCAGTTTATGACTTTGGTCAATGAACTCGTATCTTTCATATTCTTTTATTATGTCAAATAGCACTGTATATATTCTTCCCCTTCATTAACAGTAATAAAGCTGGAATTGGGGAGATGCACAAACAGGCCACATCTTTACTACACAATAACCCGTGAATTTATGAAAGATGAAAAAAATTATTAAAAACTACACTTTTTAGTTTTTTCATTACTGAACGATTGCAAATTTCCGGAAAATCCTGTTTCCTTCACAATCCTATCATCAAAAATAAAATTCAAACAATGAATCCTTTTGTTAATATAGTTCTAACATTATTCAGATAACCGCAGTAATCACATAATTATTGCCTTTTAATTTTTGAAAGAGTACATTAAATTAAGTATTGTTTATTACCATTAAGCTTCCTCCACAGGTGAGCTGTAAACCATGGTATTTCCTCTGGAACTGTGTGGGCTTATGAATATAACATACATTACTACCCGAGTGTCTATACTGGTGGCTGTTACATTTTCATTTAACGAGGCGTTAACTCTTTGTTTCTACGTTATATTAAGTGCCACGGATATGTCCCTAATATTTTTAATACGTTCTACAGCTCCTTATGGTATTTTCCACCACCTTTTTAACTGATTGGATCAGAATTGCATTGGATCTAGCGATAATATAATGTGGACTGAGGAAAGATAGTACTAAACATAATGTATCTGTCGTACTTTTGCCTTTACTGATTGAGCATGTGTAAACTAGTCTTAGATTTATATGATAAACGTAATTTAATCTAAAAGTAGTTGACTATTAGTTTTCAGAGTTTTAATTACTTATTATTTCCTAACGAGAAACGAGGTAACTCAATAATCGTAACTACAATAGTTTGTACCTATACTACTTTTTTATTTATTGTAATTTATAATTTAATTATATTACAAAAAAATAACAATTTATATTTCTAAAAAATGTATATAACACTTGCATATATGAAATATATTATAATCATATATCAGGAGAGGAGAGAGGAGAGAAAGAGAGATGGAGCGGAAAGTTCGATCATAGTAATTCATAGAACTACAACAAATTTATATTTCACATAATATTTTTTTTCCCATTCACTTCATTATTATATGACTGTTCACTCTATCCTAATGGACTTAATACATCATATATAAGTCATTCACTGTAAGTATTTTGCAAACGGATACATATTTACTTTTGATTGCTGAACAGTTCTTACCCACTCCGTCTATATTCTAACTTGGATTACTCATTTCGTTATATTTATATCTCTAGCATAATCTAAAATTTAAGTTTGAGTCTTGTTTAAGCTACTAAAAAGTATTAATAAATCGATATTAACTTTAAAAGTGCTCTTAGGCTATTGCCATATTATATTAAAAAGATTTTGATTAATTATATTTTGTATGTATCATAAATTCAGATATCTTTGATAATGTCTAAAATTTCAACATTTTTAACGCCTAGTTAAAGTTTTAAATCAAAAAGCTTTCTAAGATAAAAAAATAGCTCAGTGTTTTTTTTTTTTTTTTTATTAGAACGTAAAAAAATACTTTGATTGCATTATCTCACATTTTTCTTATTTACTTTTCTTGGTTGGAGGATTTTTCAACTTTAGATTTAAATCCTTGCTATATCAAACACCAATTCTAATGCCTAGGAGTAAAACATTATGAATAAAAGAAAAAGTTAATGACGTCCTTGAAAATCTTTTGATCAATCATTAACAACGAAATAGTGATTTAGAAAGATCTTTGTTGTTACAACTCTCTTTGCTCTTCTGCTCCTGCCTCATCAGTTCTACTTTGAATGTTCTCAGGCTTTAAATTATTCAGAATATGGTTTACATTTACAACCAATGTACCTAAAACATAAGGTGAAAGAAGTAATATTGCTACATATATAAGTTTACTAAGAGTCTTTTACTAAGTTTACTAAGTTCTTAGTAGTTAATATGTAGGTTATTATTAAGGGGATATGAAATTTAACAACTAATTATTTAATAAAATTAGATGAGCGTAATCATTTGTGTCTATGTTTATGCGGGATACCTCAAAAACTGAGATATTGCATCAAAAATATTTCTTTATATGTAGAACTGACTTCGATGATCTTTGGATTTATGAGTGACCACGATGGCAACAAGAGAACCACTGAATAAATAAACAAGGTAAGTACAAAAGTATGAAATTTTTACATGTGATAAATATATCCTAATCAAAATATTAGCACTATACTTAACATTTTGCTTGCTATTTCATCAAAAACTGTTACGCAAAACATGGTAAACGTACTCTTAGCATGTTTTGCGATACTTTTTTATCGATAACCACACTTCAAGTTATGTCTTTAAAGTATTAGTCACTAATGAAATTTAATTGACGTACCCATGCTCTCTTGAAATATTTGTGAAAGACCTGAAAATTCACTGATATATTGCTGTTATACCAAAACGATTTTTACATATGCTTTTGGAACTAGGAAAGTGAGGGTTTGAAATAGTTGTAGGTAGTTTACTACTCTCGTACAGCACAATTTGCCAAATAATGTACTGGTTGAATATTCTGTATACATTTTTTTATGCTGACATAGATTGTAATATTATTATTAATTCGCCATGAGGTTAAAGGCAAAAAATAATATCAAGGAACGTAATTAAAGATTATATTAAGCCTGTTTCTAAATGTCTTGATATTAATTAATATTGGCCTTTGTTGGGTGATTACCAAAGTTGGAGACTCAATAACCAAAGTTTGCAGAAGGAGGCAATAATTTTTGTCAACACGAGATGAGATTGAGCTGTCTCCAATCTTTAATATAGCTATAAGAAGTTAGGTAAGTGTAGCTATAGTCCGCTGCATAATTTATTGAAACTTGTAACATATCAAAGAAGGTACCTAGTTTCTTCGTTTTAGTAGTTGTAAGCTAACTGTTTTCAGTAGCCGTCAAGCTACGGGAAGTTTATATGTCAATGAAAAATATTTTATTCAATAAACTTACCACGAATGCAAGACAGTTTTTTTTTTTTGAAGAAACGAAAAAGTTACAATTTCAGTCGAGCAATAACAAATTATTAATATTAACTAAACTATTTTTTTCCTAAAATTTGTATTTGTTGACCAAAAAATCTAAATTGTTATTTTTGTCTTAAAAAAATAAATAACGAAGAATTGATCTTTATAATATTTTAGTTGAACTTTGTTGATAAACAGAGTTCTGTCACTGTAGTTTCTCGTGAAGAGATAACAATAGTACAAAAAATAGAAATGCATAAGAATTCGCTTTGTTTTATAAACACTTTTTAATAAATATAATTAAGAGTTTCACATATTAACTCAAACATCCTCCTATAACGACTCTCTCGTAAGCCAATCATTTGCAGGCGTGGTACATTTGTTGTGAGGAAAGGGGATTATCCAAACGATCGTTATTTTATTTGGTAGCATCCGAGGAACATTAGTTCTTAACGTCGAGGTATTTTCATGGTTCCTGTGTCAAACTAAGTAAGGTAGACATAGAATATTTCCAAAATGAAGAAGCAGTATGGAGATGTGATCCTTGTGCTGCCACTAGGAGGACCAGTTTGAGGTTAGAGTCTAGAGCTAACGATGGAAACCTTTCATTACAGGATGTAATAACAGCAATAGAAGATTTAAAAGGTGAGCAAAAAAACACAATCAAAGAATTTAATAACTCCTATGAGTCCTTAAACAGTAAATTAGGTGATAACACTCAGGCCTTAAAACAAAATACTTTGAAAATGGATGAATACATGAAGATAATAGATGCACTTGTAACTGAAAACAAACAATTAAAAGAAAAGGTTACTGTTCTAGAGAGTAGATTAGATGATATGGAGCAGTATTCCAGAAAAAATCTGCTTAGAAATCCATGGAGTACCTGCTAGTGATGAGGATGTTTTAACTAAGGTTAAAAATGTAGGCCAAGCTCTTGGCATGGACATTACAGATCAAATGATTGACAATTGTCATTTCCTGGGTGAAAGGCCGAACAGGAGGGGTCCTCCTGGTATTATTGTTAAATTTGTCCGGAGAATAGATGTAGAAAACATGCTTCAAAAAAGAAAAGGGAAAAAGCTCTCAACTAGGCACTTAGGGTTACAGACAGACAATCCAGTATTTATTAATGAATCTCTCTCCCCCGCCAGAAGGAGGTTGTTTGCTATGGCAAGAGAGGTGAAGATAAAAAAAGAGTACAAATGGTTGTGGGTAAGAAGTGGAAAAATATTTCTAAGGAAGGAGGACAATGCACCAGTAACTGTTGTAAAATGCCAAGCAGATCTAGATGTATTGTAAGTGTTTTATTGTCTGTGTGAATTGAAGTATTATGTTTTGTTAGTGTATAAGTAGACTAAATTTTGGTTAATAGATATCGAAATAGGTTTTTGTGTATTTAGTTGTTGGAAATGCAGGATCATTCGCAGTATTATGAAGACATAAATTCTATTGATAAGGATACTGGATTTGTCTTAGTTCATCAAAACATTAGAAGTTTAAGAGCAAATTTTGATACTTTTATTGCAGAAATGTCAATTTTAAATCATCAACCTAAAATTTTTTATTTTAACTGAAATTTGGATAAATAGTTCTGAACAGTGTTTATATCACCTTCCAGATTATAATTCATATTTCAATACAAATGAACAAATCAGGTCTGGAGGAGTAGCTGTCTTTGTACAAAATAGCATTGGTGACATTACCCTGGGAAATATTAAATTTAACTCTGCTGATGTACTAGAAATATCATTTGAAATGTTCGGTTTATGTTTTAAAATACTTCTTAATGTATATAGGTTACAGCAACAGACTCCCGAATCATTTATTAATTAATGAACTAAACACCTACTTGTCTCACACAGATGTAAAATCATTTACTAACCTATTAATTGTGGGAGATATGAATATAAACTTGTTAGACGATAATAATATTACAGGAGAATATAAAACAATATTAGCGGTTAATGGTCTTGAATCATTAATAAATAAACCTACCCGAATTACAGACATATCACAAACGTGCATTGACCACGTATTTGTCCGAGTTAAAAACAGAAATAACATAACAGTGACAGCTGAAGTTATCGACTGTCATATCACGGATCATTGTTTATCAGCTGTTTGGCTGCGAAGCGAGGAACAGCAGTTGGTCAAGGTCACGCAAGTGGTCAACTCGCATCGCATTGATCATGCAGAACTCGATAGTTTATTAAGTAAAGCTGAGTGGTCTGAAGTTTATAATGAACGGAATGCTTCCAATGCATTCGATAAGTTTTTTTAATGCTTAATGACTTAATAAGTAAGAGTAAAAAAATAATTAGAGAAAGACATTTTAAAATAAAAAGATTAAAGCCATGGATTGATGAATTAATTTGTAAGCGCATTAAAACGAGAAACTTGTTATTTAAGAGAGTACAAGTTGAACCTTACAATGAATTGCTTCTAAAACATTTTAAGGAATATAGAAACAAACTGCAATCAGATATTAGAATATTAAAAAATAATTATTATCGTAATCTTTTCCAAAATAATAAAGGCAATTCTAAAGGAACATTGAATATTTTAAATGAAGTAACGGGACAGCAATATAAGACTTTTACTCCAATTATTTTGGAGATAAATAATAAATGTGAAAATGACCAATATATACTAGCTAATGAATTTAATAAATATTTTGTCTCAATAGCTGAAAATCTGTGTTCTAATCAAAGCACACCAAATAATTTAAATGACGTGCATCTAAAAAATGTTTTTAGTGAACAACACATTGCGCAGTCGATGTTCTTAAGTCCGGTTCTAGAGCAGGAAGTACTCACTGTGATAAGCTCTTTAACAAACCATACAGCACCTGGGATTGATGGCATTAGTTCTCAAATTATTAAGAAACATTCAAAGAAATTAGGTAAAGTACTAACGTATATTATAAATTTAAGTTTTCAATCAGGTGTGTTCCCAGAAAAATTGAAGGAGGCTGTGGTAATTCCAATTCATAAAAAAGAATCAAAACTAAACAGCGGTAATTATAGACCAATATCCCTTCTATCATCATTCTCTAAGATAATTGAAAAGATTATAAAGAAACAGTTAATTATATTTTTAGAAAAACATAACTTTTTTATTTCTAATCAATTCGGTTTCAGGCAGGGTTTAAATACAGAGTCGGCTCTTTTGAAATTTATGGGAGAGGTCTCAGAGGGGATAAATAATGGAAAAAAGGTAAGCGGCCTGTTCCTAGATATAACTAAAGCATTTGATATGGTGAATCATGATATATTACTGCAAAAACTTGTATAGGTGTGGATTTAGGGGAGTTGTTTTAATCTGGTTCAAAAGTTATATTTTAAGAAGCACACAGCGTGTAAAGTTGAATGGAGTGCTTAGCAATTTACGTGAAGTTAAGTTTGGAGTTCCACAGGGTTCTGTTTTGGGTGCAGTTCTTTTTTTAATATATATTAATGATTTATGTAGCGCAAGATTTGTTGGAAAAGTAACTTCTTTCGCTGATGATACTGCTTTCTCTTAGGTTGGAGAAACATGGGCTGATGTAGAGTTGAATATGAACCTAGATCTTCAAGCTATACAGTGGTGGTTCACTAAAAATAATATGATCTTAAGGGGAGGCGGAATCCCATTTACCTGTAATGCTAACATAAAGTACATTTTTTCAAAAACTACTAGGCCTATTGCTTTGACATTTTTGCCAGTTGTTTATATGCCTTTCATACATAGCCTGAGTTTTTTTTAGGAAGTTCTATAAAAAAAAAGTTATGATTTTTTTTCCCGTACCAAAAATTTTTGGATTTTTTTGCAGATTTTATTTTTTTGTAACCAAATAAATTGACTTTGGACCACAAAAAAATCTCAGGGTATGTATAACTATTACCTACATATTGTGTAAAAATTTGAACTCTCTATCTAAAGCATTTCCAGAGAAAATGTACCTTTTGTCCAAAAAAAATAAAGATTTTCGGAAAACGGCATATTAGTAAAAATATTTAATTTTTTTTGCCTACCTAATACATTCCACGATCATATGATGGGGTTTCTTCTAAATTTTCTTCAAGTTTTCTTTTCCTCAGCTTCTCCTGTCTTCTAGCATTCCTCAAAAATCAGAAATAGCCACTTCAGCCCTACGGATGCGCTCATTGTCCAAAAATTCCATTACCGAAATCATCCGCCGACCTGGTTCAATTCCCAAAGATTTCAAAACTTTGCTATTTGTGATGTTACCATCATTGTAACTGGCAATAGCTTCAAATACACCAAGTTCTAATGTTTTCAATGACACAAAGTTGTTTTTGGGTATTCTAGTCCATATAACACTGTTGACACTCTCATTCACATTTTGTGTCTTGCCGTGAATACAGCAGAAAGGTTATATTATTGATCAGGACTGTTTATTGTTTTCACAGCTGACAGACAGCACATTATGCTGTCGTGCCAACATAGAAAACAATAATGAAGAAGTATTAGAAGCAGGGGGAAAGCAAAGTAGTATATACAAAAATGTCACTGCGCGTGAGAAATGAAAAGAGGCCTCTATATTCATTTGTTTAGATTTTTTTTAAATAAATTGCCTAATAGTAATACCTATGTGTTATATATCACTATGTTCGCAAAAAAATATCTTTCAACTAATAAAATAAAAAAAATGTCAAAAAGTTCAATTTTGACCTTACCGCCTAAGTACAGCTAAAACAAATTATTTAAATTTTAATTTGAGGGAAGGTAATCATTTAACAAATAGGATTATTCTACACTGTATTGATTGCATTTGTAGTAGGAGTGTATATTGTAATAATAAATGTATTGAAGTAAAAATTACTGACAGTATTAAATATTTAGGAATAATTTTAGATAATGATTTGTCATGGAAAAAACATATATTAGATTTAAAGAAAAAATTAAATAATGTTTTGAGACTATTTTATTTGTTACGAAACATGTGCGATAATGATACACTAAGAATGATATATTTTTCACTGGTGCATAGTAGAATGGAATATGGAATTTCATGTTGGGGAGGGACTTATAAAACTAACACAAAATCCTTGTTTATTATTCAAAAACATTTCGTTAGGCTAATTTTACGAAGAAATATAACTGAAGCAAGTTTTCCTTTATTTTATCATTTAAAAATACTACCAGTAAGACATGCGTATATTTATAAAGTCTTGAGTGTACCTAGGCCATCAAACACATATTTTACTAAAAGCTATAATTTTTTGGCGCCAAGAATATTTAATAAATTACCAAATCGCATTCGCTACGTCAATTCTTTAACTAAATTCAGCTCTAAATTAAGACAGTGGTTGTTGGAAATTGAAAATATAGACGAAATATTATTTGAGATAATACAGTAAAAGTTTTTGTTTTTAAAGATTATGGCAGATAAAAAATGTTAAATCTTCTGATATGGATATACGTTATTTTTTGTTTATATATTATTTAAACTTATAAAATATAAAGGTTTGCATATTAATATTTTATGTACATAAAATCAAGTTTTAAGGTTGATTTTTGTTTTGTTGTAGGGTAAAACATAGAACAGTTTTGTTTATTCATGAAACTAGATATTTTTGTTTAATGGTTTATAATATTTGTATGGGATTTAAAGAAAGACAAATTATTAATTGAAAATGTATTTTTTTATGAGTAGACTTTGTTGGTTTTGGAGAAATTATTTTTCATTCTATATGTAATTTGATAATTAGATCAGCCATTTGTAAAATAAATTCAGTAAGACCTCCAATCAGGCTGTGCCTTGGAGGAGTCTATTTCTCATAATTATATTATATTATTCATTGTACTTGAAATATATTAATTTTATAGGATCTGCTTGGCATTGTTTTAATTTTATTGTTATGTATGTTATGTATTGTATTGTGCCAGTGTACAATGTTCAGCATGATTTGTAACATATTTGTTGTTTTGAGAAATAAATTTATTATTATTATTATTTATTATTTTATTATTAGGATTTTTGGGTTTTAGGTGTAATCTAGTCAAATTAGAAGTGGAGATGGGAGCCTCTCTCGATATCTAAGAACAAAAGGATATTTCGGTATAATCTTATACAAATTATTGGCCAGCATAACCTTCTTACGCTTTGATACACAGTTACTAACATTATTATGGAAAATATATGACTGCATTAAAAAATCAAGGGTTCGTAGTGATTGATAACTATAAATAAATAAGAAGATAATAAATGTAAAGTTTTATTCTTCAAACGTAAATAAAAAGAGAAAACCCCTAAGTCAAATAATTATCTTAAAACTATAGTACCAGCAGTAATATATTACAACTAGGAAGATATATTAATACACACAGATATATTTGTACACGGATATGATTATACAAGAGGATCTGCTAAATACACATGATAAAATATTGAACTCAATAACAATTTGAGAAGACAGAGTGACCTGGACAGAAGTTCGTTACGTATGAAACCAACAATAAAGCTTCAATCCAACACTGTAATTTCCGAAAAAAATCCTACTTTCAGCAAAATTTCCAAAAGACCGCGTTAACGATAGGAGACCAAATAACCTTCCGCATAGCCATTGCTATAACTTATTGTATATCAAGACTGTTTTGTTTATAAAACTTGACACATTACCAAATCCAGACGAACATCAAATTATTAGCAGATTGATTTATTACGCCATCACTGTTTTATATATATATATATATATATATATATATATATATATATATATAATATATATAGATACTGTCCATCAGATTTCTCGCAGTATCTGATGAGGGTAGTATAGGAATGGTTACAGATCAACCCTCTCTAAACACCTATCTTATATCGCGGATAAGTAACTTAATTCAGATAAAATTCAAGAGAAGTCTAACTCACAATAGTCTATATAGTATATACACAGTGGTACTCCCATATTTACCAGCGCAGGTGTAAATTGTGATAGTGTTCTTAAGTTTCCGTGTACGTGTCTAACATCCTGCGCAATGAGAGCACCTGGATTAATTTTCTCCTGTCTGGAAATTAAGCTGATTTCATGTAAGTTGTAACCATTTTTTCTCTTCTTTTTGTATTTATTTTATTAATTTCGTAATGTACTAACTATGGTTTTACATAATGAAGAGGTTAGATTTCAATTCTCGCAACTTTGTGTTGTAAAACATACAACGAGGCCAATGACGTAAATCATATTATCCTTCCTGTATAAGTTTAAAATGGTTCATATGGAACGATAACTAGAATAGAAGTAGTAGATAGAAATAAATAGCATTTTCATATCCTTTGAATCATAGGCATAGCCAAGTCATGATTCATAGCCAACAATAGATTATTCTAATATTAATTACATTATGAGAAGGAAAATAAAACGACAAAATACTGAGATCTAAAGGGAAGAACGTTTGATCAAATGTTATGTAAATAGTTTTAAAATAAGCGTTCGATTCACTTTTTAAATGACTATTCTTTTTGAGTACGACACAATTTAAAAAAAAAACTTATTTAGGCATGTTACATTCCCGAAAATAATGTTTAAAATACAATTCATAATAAAAAAGGACACATGATGTGTTAGTTTAAATTCTAAAATTATCATTATAATATTAATACTATATATAAATATATGTATTTATGTATGTATAATTTCAATAAACTTTGAATCACAAAAAGTACTTGCTCCGCCGGGACTCGAACCCGGATCTCTCACTTGCCGGTTGAATGTGCTACCAATACACCACAGAGCCCTTACTGTATATATATATATATATATATATATATATATATATATATATATATATATATATATATACTTGTATATATGTGACATATAATCAGCATAAAAATAGTGAGTTAATATTTACTAAAACTATCATGAAATATTAACTCGAAAGCTTGTTAAATCTGGTAACTGCATAACTACAGCGGAAATGTCATGAAATATTTAATTTTTTACTATTAAATTAGTTTTCGTCTATATTAATGAACTCAGTTCATTTAGTTTACAGAATGATGAAAATCTACAAACCACTTCATTAGCACCAGTTTGATCTAATTGCACAAGCATCCAAACACAAATTTTTATCAATCACTGTCCGTTACTTGCTGTTTTGAACGCACTTTTTAAAATCTAAGTTCATTGCCTACTTAGTAAACGCTTTTATCGTGCAATTTGAGAGAGCTCTATGATATTTTTCAAACGTAAGTCCTACGTAAGGAGCATATTATTTAAGCAGAAATGGTTATGAGGATCAGAGGTTAAAATAATTATGGCTGACTCTTATATAAATGAGCTTGTAAGAACATTTCTGGCTCGAATTAATTATATATCTGTCTCTACTGCTGAGTTTTCCTTGTTCTGCCGATCAAGAAAATATATTCATATGTAAGTTAATCCAAATATACATATTTGTAGTATATTTGGATTAACTTATCTGTTGTTATTCTCTTTTTATTTATTGTGTTTATTGATATTATTTCTCTCTTGCATGTCGTTATTAGGAATTTTTTACCTCCGTGTGGTGTTACAAAGTATTTTAATTTATCTCGTAAGTTATTTATTATTATAAGTTTAGATGTTGCTTTGATTCAATATTCATACGCACATATTAATTGTTCTTTTTAGACATTATTGTGTTTGCACAAATTTCTGTGAAATGGTGATTAACGTGTAACAAATAAATAAAATAAATAAATATGTTACTAATAAAGCAATGTATACTTGATATTTCATAAAAGTTATATGTAAAGAGATGTCCTAGCCAATTTTTCGAAATTTGACTGAAAGTGTTTAGAATAAGTTAAATTTAGACTGTGCATTATAAATACTACGATATTTTATAATTTCTAAAATATTTCAAGACATTTTTTCAATGTATGTATAAAAATAAATCTTCTTTGGGTCTCAATTAAAAATACTATAAAATAATTGGCCAAATTGGTCTATTTGTTTTCAAGATAATGCTTAACAATGATCTGTGAATTATTTTTAATTTTAAGATATGGTACACAATATTATGAATAATGTTTTCTCTTTCAAATTAAGTTCTATATATGCATTTGTTTATATCATAGTGAAAATTTTATAGCATCAATTTCATTGACTTAGCATCTAGTGTTTAAGTGAGAAGTTTCATCATGTATAAAGTTGCCTGCATGCACCATCCATATACACATTGATCGCTCCTCAAACGCAAATATCTTCACTCGCGAGTTAGTGTTACCGTACTGAGACATGCAAGATCATTTTATAGGCTATACAGAACTCTGGGCACGTACTAGACAAGATCTAGCATTGTAAAATAATTCTCTACAAATAATTTTTTACTTTAATTTCCATTATTTTACAATGCACAGGTTTTAAGATAGTTAAATTTTGAAAAAATCTAGAATTTTACTCAATATCATAACTGTGGATAGAGACTACTCAACAGTTAGAACGACACAGTTCAGTAGAAGAAAATATGCCGTATCAACTGGTTTGAAAGACTACTTTCTAGAATTCTACAGTGTCTTCTACTTTGCTCTAAGATCCTATTTCAATATTTTTGGTAGGTTGTTGCTCATATGAATGCTGGTGTAGTTATTGATAACAGAATCTTAGGAATCAGTTATCAGTGTGGGTTTAGCAGTGTGTGAACAGGTCAATTGTCTTGGCTTTTTTCTTGATGACGGCCTTTAATTCTCTTGTCACGTCACTTATGTTACATAGTGTGATCTAAACAGACCGAGACTACAGTCCATATTTTGAAGTCTGATACTTTTACAAAATATTTTCATATATTATATTTTCCTCTTGCAATTAGTTTCATTAATGCTGATTATTATTTTTTAATAAAAGTATATAAAAATTACTAATTTCAACCGGTATATCATTACCTTCTCAAAAATAATAAAATTGTGTATTGAATATCATGGCTCATTATTGAATCAAATTAAGTTTCAGCTAAACAAACTAGAGCTTCAATTACACTTAAGGTTGTTAAAGATCTATTTAAGTAGTAAAAATAAGAAATGTTAATTTTGGGCACTGTTAAACGTATTGGTTTAATAATTTAATTAATCTACTACAACAGATTATCTTGTCTCTTTTTTGCTTCCACACTCATCTATCTCAAAAGTTTGCCCGGAAATGATGTAGACTACGAAATTGCCATCCATCTACCAAGACTTAAACTCATCGGTCCTCATTTTCATTCTGACTGCAAATCACCTGCTCCAATTCAGTGAGTTTTCCTCAACACTCATGCCTTCTTCAAAAAGCATTTTTGGATTTGAATTTGTATAATTCTTGTCATAAACCGTTCAAACGGTCTTTTATGTTGAGTTTATTTGTTTCCCACGCATTCATGATACTAACCGATCACAAAGAAAGTTATTGAATCTATACACTCCGCTGAGTACATGTGACGCACAATGCATACTGTATAACAAGCTGCAGAATACAACTCCAAAAAAGGTTTTGCAACGTCATCAGATATTTGTATGTAACATGTATGACATGTCTGTATTACATTTACATTATATTATATCAGAAAATTAAGGAGTTAAGGAGGCGAATTAAAAATGACAAGCATACTATCATATCTATTCAAAATTTAGTACATTGTTCTACTCCTGGTAGATTCTTCAATTGCCTACATTATTAGCTGACTGCAATACCATAATGTATATAAGTTTAGTTTTAAACGGCAGTGAACTGTAATTTGGTAGTGTGATATTATTTATACACATGCAATGCAAATTTTTTTCATGTAAAAGCTCTATTAATTACCAAAATAGGTGAATTTTGCGTTGTCAAACTTTTTATTTGTTTCAATTCATATATCAAACCCAAAACTTAGTGGCATCTTGAACAAGAATATACCGATACACAGTTATGTATTTCCAGTACTTAAAGTAGAACAATGTATTTAAGAGCGTTTGTACCACGTAATGAATAGAAAGCACACATATCGATTTATTTGATAAACACATCAATCATGAAAGCATTAGGTTGATTGATCGTAGCTGTTTTAATATTACCTCTTTTGGTGGTAAATGATGAAACTTCAACTGAAAATATTAAAACGCTATAGAATTTGTGACGTATAACGTTGTTTTATCCTAATAATAAAATATAACATAATTATGCAACAATTTTATTATTACTGAATACAAAATGAAGGAATAAGTTTAATACTATGGATTAAGAATTAGTGATTAGATGAAAAAGCATAATATCGGCTATTTTGCTTCGTGTATTTTTTTAAAACTAGTGTCTTATTTTTTTAATGTTGAAAATCACGCAATCAAAACTTCTGCAAGGCAAATAACAACGATTTAAGAAATGATATGATTAACACATACTAGACATGTAACGACAAAACAGTTACAATAAAGAATATGTGAGAATTTGCTGATGTATTGGATGCTGTCCGTATATGGCAACCTATGGTCTGTTTTCCACGATTTCGAATTTGTAATAGTTAACTTAAAAGTTAACTAAAACTGAAAAGTGAGTTTAAAATTAAAAAGAATTAATTATTAAATGAATTATTTTAAATTAATTATAAATTTTTAAACAAACTATTAATTATTTAAATAGATTTTTTTAAATTTTTAGTTAGCAAGACGTCTGAGTAGTACGTCCTTAGCCTAATTTGAACGTTAAAATGTTTCCTCTGGTCCTTTTTTGTTGTTGCTTTACCAAGTAAAACAAAAAACTGCTTTTATAGCAGAAAAGTAATTTTGTTGCTAAGCTTGTTTCTTGAAATTAAGAGAAGAATCTATTATACTGTACTTACTTAAATACACAAGTAAATGCCTTCTAACACCCAGCAGGGATTACTTCTGGCTGGTTTATACCACTTCAATCTGGGAAACCTTATGGATGTCCAGTAGCGGCACATTACTAACCGCAAATGTTGAGATTCTGGAGTTCATGGGCAATTCGATAGGTCTAGTCTACTGTGGGAGATGACTGTTGGAGTTGGTGGGGTTTTTTCTCTAACCTCAGAGGTTCTTGTTAACTTCAACCAGGATGTGCCATCCCTGCCTACTTTGACTGGAGAGGCTGGTTCAGAGGACATTATGTAGTACCCTAATTCTTCCTCATGGATCTGGATAGGAGGCGGCCCCTACTCCCGAACCTTACCTATCCTGAATATCCTGTCACTCCGGAAGCAGCGCAAAGGTTCTTACTGGACCAAGTGCAATTTATAATCTTCTTGTCCTAAGAGAAAAAAATGCCTTGTAAAATCCACTAGAATACACCTCATGAATCAGGCTAAACGGGGTAATGCCCCATAGCCCCACAGGGTTTGTCACAATCACACCTGTATGTTGAAGTTTCCTCATGCAATAATTCTTACTACTAAGCAACTATTTGATAAAACCGACTGAATTTGCGAATCTTTATCTTCTCCTTTTACATTTAGCCTACGTTCCGGTGGACTATAAGGAGTCGGCTCCAGACACCGTTTCCTGGATGTTAGATTGATTCTCCTTATGTCCATAGCAGTCATGAGGTTAAATTCCGATCTTCCCAAACTAACATATTAGCTGAACTAGGGCTGAAACCTATATATGAGAGTGCCAGACACTGTCACCCAAAGAAATAGATCCTTAACGCATTCCTAAGCATTCCAAGGTCTAAGACATTGGGTGAATCCTTATCCCCATAACTCACCACAACTTACGCAAGTGTGAGACATCCAAGATATGGATATCAGAAACTATTTAGTTTTGTACTGATTTCTATGTGATAGCACGAAAGTAACCGTTATACTTGTACCATTTTGCAAATTAATGTACGCGTTTGTAATCACTTATGAAATGTCGGAAATGTTTCCATGGAGATTTAAGAATTTCACGAGTCTGCAAAAAAAGAGGTCTTGCTAAGTATTGTTGGTGAAAAATTGTGTGAGTACGCATTCGAAAGTACACACTGAGATTAATACTGAGATGAACGCTGTTAAACACACCAGACTACAAAATACATCTATATTAAATAAGATCAAAACATGTGTAGTAAGTTTAAGATAAACAAACCCTTATATTTTTTCTTGTGTAAAACATTACGAATAATGTTAATGTTGAGTTTAGCTCCAGCTCACACTCCTCGTATTGCAACGTCTGAAATCTGACGCTGTCACACGAAAACCAACCATTTACACCAAAATTATCAGTTATATAAAATTTTAAAGCAAACAGGTAAAAAGATGTTACTTGGACATAAAATAACTGAGACGGAGAATGCTAGTATTTATAATAGTAAACCCCTTTTAGTTTGGCCCGCTAAAATATTTGGACAGCACAAAACTCCTTCAGCTCCTGTTAAATATTACAAGCTCCCCTAAATGTTACAATCCATAACTCTAGTCGTCATATTTCCTAAGCAGAAAAATCTAAATACCAGTAGCTATCATGGGACCCGCCAAGAGTGACAATCCAAATGTATCTCACTGAAACAATAGTGTGAAGTGATTGTATAAGATAAAAAAATCAGTAGCCGTTTAGAATGCTAATTGTAATATATAAATAGCTTCAATTAACTTAGTGATATAGCTACAACCTTCTAACAGAGAGATCAATGGTTTCAAACCCGACGAAATACAACACGATTTTAATTTTTATTCTAGTGGTTTTATTTTAAACAAGGTTAGTGTAAAATGTTAAAATACCATTGTAGGTAGGAAATATGAGTATATAAAAGACTAGTAATTTTATAATATAGATACATTTGAGGCATGGAAATCATTCTATGCACAAATACAACTCCCTATGGCAATACATGATTCATACCCTCATTTGCATATTTAACGAGGTTTTATAACGTAACACATTAATGTGTAACAATATCTATTTATAGCATTCCAACCATGATTGAGTGACTGATTTACATACTTATCTTCTTTCACAGCGATGCTCACATGCTTGTGCTATTTTTTCAGTTAGTTCTTCATTATATTTTCTGTTTGGTTGACATGATCAGGTTAAATCGGTATAGCAAAGACCAATAATGCAAAAACGTGAACAGTGCGCATCGTCTATAATAAGAATTGTTTTCATACTCTTACGAGGAGTCGGACAATTCTACCTTACCTATGCAAAATTGACCTTTATTGTGCTCATGGAAATTCAAGCTTTTTTCCTTGATTTCAGTTTCTTATTTAAAAGGTAACACAATTTATTATAAATTAGAAAATAAATTTAAGATTTTAAAAAAATTATTTAGAAAGTAAAAAAATATATTTCAAATTATGTACCTGTATATTTTTGATGAATTAAATTTTGAAAAATATGAGTGCAACTTAAAAATTTAGCTTGTAATGAAAAACATTATAAATTATTATGAAGGTACCTGTTATGGTTGCTGAAAATTATGCTCGTTATTCAGGAATTTTAGTTAATGGTATGACTTGGCTATATTCAGCAATGAACTAGCCGTTAAAAATATTCCAGCTCCAATGCAGGGTTGTTTGAACCTTCTTTTTTTAATATATTTAACTTCGTCATGGCATGTTGATGAGATCGGTAACATTTAACCCCAAACACTGTAGAGCTTTGTATTCCTTTATAATTCTAATTTGATCGGTAAAAAAATCTAGTTGTTGCCTGGATATACTTCTAAGTTGTTAAAAATTGCACATTCAGTTACAAACATCCATGTTAAATGTTACTACTGGTTCATAAAGTCCTAAGAGAAGGATAGTTTTTCATAACAAAGGTACTTTTACTTAAACAAGACTAAATAATAACTCTGATTCACACAAAAACCTGCAAAATTTCAAACTTAAAACCATATAACTATTAACATCAACATAAAAAAGACACAGTAAAAGCAGAAAACAAATAAGACAATAAAAATCGCAGATGCCTTAACTTCCTTCTGACACAATAATAACTGTTTCTAAAGTCATTCTATTTGTCATTTTAGAGTGTGCTGTAAAAGTGTTCTAAATATTTCTTTATTCTACATTTGAAAAATGATTATTTTTTACGCATGGCTCAAAAAAAGTACGTTGAATATAAATATGCCCTTCATTTTATTTTCACAAAGCGCGAAACATTGCTAACAGAATACAATAACAACTATGACAATTTGTTGGAATGCCAGTTAAATTTTATTATCATCTGTTGACTCAAAGTGGCTTTTAGCTAGACTTAAATGTTTTGTTGCCTAAAAACATGAAATGCAATTTTTAACATTGTGTTGATGTCGTTTGTACCAGAAGACTCAGATGAGAATCATACTCACTATATTGTATATGAAATTCTCAAAATACATAACAATATAAATATAATAATCTAAAACGTACACAATTATAGGCAACAAACTGGAAGTAAAAGAAACAGCTAGTAGATCGATCTCTTTTAGTAATAATTTTTGCCTACTTTTCAGGGAGATCAACCACAATGGTATATCATTACCGGAATTCCACGATTGGATGGAGAGTACAGTTCAGTTCAATCATGGTGGAAATTAGGTTCTTACTCAGAACCCTGAAACATATTGTCCAAAATCCTGAACCTCCGTACATTCATAGCAAGTAATTAACAAGATAAAAAGACAAAATCTTTTGATCAAAGACATGATACAATGTGAGCAACAAGAGGATGTGTCTTTAACTGCTCTTGAGTGGACAAACCATCCGAAAATAGTGAAAGATTGTTTTACGGTAGTTTCCAAAATTAGAATCTATTGGAATAGAACCCACATGGTAATTATTATTTACTACCAGTATCAATAATATATAAAACTATGTGTGGTATATTTATCATATACTCGTACTGTAGAGTCTGATACTTTAATAAGTGGCAAGGAACGAGTTGGCGTGGTTCATTTCTGTGTTACATGCAAAATTTACTATACGAGATGCATAAAGTGTCATGTAATATATTTCGCAGAGGATGTATGCAAAATTTCAAGTCTATAGTTAATATACTCTTGATGTCTTGTTTAAACAGAAAAACAATAATGTTTAGATCACTCAGGCAAAAGAGAAATTTTATGTGCATACTGAATGATAGGTTTTATGTTCGCTAATTGAAATCCCCCATCATCACAAGATTAATTCATGTGGATCTGTTTTACATGTCAAAGTGACATATGATTGTAATAAGTTTTTTTTTAGATATTTATATATTATATATTAATTTAAGCAAACTCTCCAATAATATAGTTTTTTATTTTTGTGAGGCCTTTCGTACTCAATGAGTACATCTCCGGACTCATACAACTGAATGAAAGTAATATTAACAATAGTAACATAAACAATTTTGTACTAAATAAAAACATATGTCATTAAAAATACAAAGAGGTAATATTCTATGACAGCACAGTATGTTATATGTATATATAAAAATAAAGTTTATATCTAGTTAAATCAAATAAAGTAACGGTGAATTTTTCAAAAAAGTTTGTTTAAATTAATATATCATTTCCAATAAGACAAGAGCTTCAAGAATGTATTTATATATTCTTTAATTATTTCGTTTCTAATATAGATACCCACAAGATCAACCAAAAACGTTGCTGAGTTGCACCCTATTATGTTACCTCTATAGTAATGATGCTTTATGCAAAAGTTAATTATATAAACACTATAACCCCACTCGCTACAACGGGCGGTCAAATAGAAAGAAACAATATAAATGTTTCCAGTCCCTCATATGGCATACATGATATATATATATAAAACATAGGGTAGAGATTTTTATGGAATTAATATTATAAAAATATCTGTATTATTGTATGCACTCACATCTAAGATGGATAGTGTTCTCAGGAGTACTTGCTGCTCCTTAAACCCAACCTCACGTGTAGACAATATACAGAGTTTACGATGTGCTACTGGAAGGTGACATTTATTATCACTGCCCTGTAACGGAATATAAGAAACTCGTAAACATTTTATCACACTCTTTATTGCGTCTGTTATTAATCTTAGCAGTTCATATTGTGATATTCAATATTATATTAGTATTCCACAGAGTATAGAATTAATTATTTAATGTCAGGTTAGTGTTAAAAAATAAAGAAGTAGTGGGAAAGTTTGAGATAGGTATTATATATCCTTATTTTATTCAATATTTGCCTAAACTAAATTTTTAGGTCAATGTAATGACAATTAAATGATATATCAGAATTTCATTGTGCATTCTTAAATTGGGATCTTGAAACTTAGTGTCATATTTTTGTTTCATTAACGATGGAAAATATCCCAAATCCTATTGTTCTTCCAAGTTATCTATGCTTTAAAGTAAAACGGTTTATTATGCTTACTCGTCAATATAAAACAACATTTAATTTTTGGGAAATGTTATTTATTGTTATGTTTTATTTTATGTTATTCTATAAATGTAATTATTATATTATCATATATTCTAAATAAAATAAAATCGAAAATTACTCTTTCATAATATTTGCCATTATATTTTTTTACCTTAAAACTGTTGTAGTTTGTTTTTAATAAGTCACCTAATTATGGACTTCTCCATAAAAACATCTCTATTAAAACTTTATATTACCTTCCTACTGCATAAAATATGAGTATATAAAGATCATAAATCATGTATGTAACTTTTTCTGCAGTTTATTTTACTATCATGATATCCATGATTTATAAAATAACTACTTACGGCATGTCATCTATGTAATTCCCTTTCTTGTAGTATAACATCCTCAGAGGGTAGTCCTCATTTCGTGGCGTCATTGAAGGAGCACTATCTGTGGCGTTGTGGCGGGGTCGGCATAGGTATCTTCGCTGCGGTTTCACTGGCATGAGTAGAGTGTGTTTCTAGTTTTCATTATATACAAGTACATTTTATTATTTTCTGCGTGAGTATGTGTTTATAAATATGTTTATAAACCTTTTTTGATTATACATTTTTTTGTTTATATTCTTCAATAAAGTTGTACTTTTTTGGTTCAGAATAAACATTTTTACAGTAAATATTTAGTTTTATTATGATTTGAAAATAATATTATATTGTTTTAACTTCTATATGAGGTTAAATGTAAGAAAGGGCCATAAAGCACTAATTTCACCTCAAATAAAAGTATATTTCGTTTAATTGCTTTAGTTAACTTTAACGTGAAGAAAAGTATATTAAAATATGCAGCAATCGTGTTGAAATACCCCTTTAAATATACAATGATATAAATATACATTAAAGTTTCATATCGCTATATTGAGTTCGATTAAGTAAATGTATTTATTATGCAATTTTTTCTTTGCAAATTTGCACGGAATGATATTAACAGTCTAAACCTTATAGCTTATACAGTCTACAGATCAATTTATCTTCTACATCGTGCGGACAGATAGACTGAAAGATAAATTAAAAATTTCTCAGCCATTCGCTAACATGCAGTTAAAATATAAAAAACATTCTAATAACCCTTGCTCTACGTTGATTATAAGTTAGAATGAAATATTTCATAATTATAGTAATCAGCTGTCAGGAACTAAAAATGTGCCGTATGACAAGCCTGTGGAAAACAAATGTATATTCAGTTATTTCACCGGACTTGGTTGTAATTGTTAATAATCACGGTAGTAATCGAGTTCACGCAGTATTCTGATATATTACTCATGCTTCTTGAAGATCTTTTTCACTTGCTTCTACCATATATTAATACAAGATAAGGAAGAAATTTATTGTATATGACAAGTGCAATCCAAAATAATGTGGAGCTCCGAACAGCGTTCATAGCTGAGCTTATATAGGTTTATTTTTTTATTATACACACACTTCACATACACAAGTTTATATATAAACGGCATTCGGTTATTATTAGGACGGGATATTGTGTAGTACTATGTAAAATGCAATTGTGTTAGAACACTTTTCAATTACAAGTATTTTATAAATAAATAAACTATTAATCAGTTATATTTATAATAAATAACACATTTGTTTTACTTTTTCAGGTATTCGCTCCATGTCATTTAAAATAATAAATCGATTATCAATGTGTATTAATCCAAAGATGCATAGCTTGGCTTGTACTATTGTTCTCATTGAACATATAATAACCATGATAAGGGTAATTTCTCAACCTTAGGCACACTCTACGTCACATGTTGTGCCCATTGTTGCTAATAATATGTCGTTACATGTACAGCCACAAGCCATAGGTACAATACGTGATTGTGCGTTGTGATTAGTAATGGGATGTGTAACTAATTAAATACCTATTTTGCTTTGGTAAGGTAGAGCATGTGCCTTTTGCTAATGTACTAGGGACTTATTATGAAACATATTAGCTATTACAGGTACCTCCATATGTATGTATGTTTGTAAAACATGTTGCTTTATGTAGGGTAAACACTATTTCGAAAAATTGTTTATGGCATCCAAACAACACAAGTCCGAGAACGCTTATTTTATTATCTGCCCAAATATATTTTCATAACTTATCCCAAAATATCACAGTTTTATTTCATCAGATCTATAGGCTTAATTCGTTAGTTTTAATGTATAAAAAAGTAGTACTACCTAAACAAATCGTTTAAATTTGATACTCTATTCATTATTAAATGCATGGCATTGTGATTAGTGTCCCATTGAATAGATATATGGATTAATATAAATTGAATTGAAGAATATACCAACACAGTTTTTGTTTTTAAATTGTATGACCCAATGATATATAGATTAAAAACCGATTTAACATAACTGGGCATATTCTTATTTTATCAAGCATCGGTCACATAGGTTGAAGAAATACACATTCCGTACTTTTTCTGCAAGTGGTTTGAAAAATGTAAGGATTTACGTCAAGATGGGATCGTATAATAAAGTTTAGTTTGTTAAGACCAGGGAACTAGCGGAGATTCATATCTGGAGCACTGGAGTGATAAAATTATATTCTGCCCACTCAGATACCAAAGTCGGTAGCAGAATTTAAGTTAATTATTACTGTTATATTTTTAAACACTGATTCAAATGCTCAGTCTCACATAATTCACTCTAATTTTGTTTATTACCTCCATGATTTAAGCTGTTTCCAGTTAAACCTAAGTTTCGAAAGTGTGTTACAAATTATCTTAATTTAAATCAGAGGCAGTAAACTTGTTAATTGAAACTTAAAGATCTGGAAATTGAAACTTGATTAAATTTTCTGTGTTATTGGAGACTAGTCTTACATACTCCAGTCGGCTGATTACAAGAGATTTCCATTTTTCAGAGCGAGTGTATTGATTCTGCAACTGGTGGTACCTCCGTTGTTTTACCAGTAAAAATTCCTGTAAATATAAATTACAAGGTTTGACATTTATATCGAAAATGCTACATGTAATATTATTTTAGTTGTGAGAGAGTACTTTACTATGGCAGGAGTGTAATCCTAAACTAAATCATATCTCATAATTTTTTATTACATGTTATAGTTTTATCGGTCTGGAATATTGAATATTAAATTATAAATCGTACCGTAAGCAAAATACAATTCAGAAATCATTTTCTCATTATCGCTTATAATAAATACGTAATTCAACATAATACAATATATTGGCATTTGTATGTTATAGTTTATTGTATAATATTTTGAATGGAATTACAGAAAAATTGGAAACAGATAAAAAGTACTTATCACGTTAGGAAATGTATATATAAATGTTGATTCTGCCCCAAAGATTGTATAGGAGAAACCATAACTCCATTAAGAATGAGAATGTCGAATCATCGGTCTTATATTGTTCATAAAAATTATGAGAGACCATTATCTGTACATGAGATTGAAAATAAAAAAATAAAGTATAAAATTGGTTGAAACTAAAAGAATTTAGTGTTTTGAGCCGAACCTTATCTAAGTTACTATTCTGATGAATTAAAGAAATTTGGAAATCACACACCACTTAAACTTTAAATAAAGGCAAGCATATGTGTTAAAGGTAAAACTGTTCACTTTCCTTCCTTTTAAATAAATTTTTAGTTATATTTAAACATATGCAAGAGTATATATATATATATATATATATATATATATATATATATATATATATATATATACAGGTATATATATATATATATATATATAAGTAGATAGTAATATGGGGTTCCTGGCGCACTTTCGGAGCCGACCGAAAAGCAATGTAAAATACTGTTCAATGTACCATAAAGGAAGCTGAGAAATAACACAGCAAATCTCAATGAAAAATTAACCGAATCTACAGTCGTTCGTCTCCAAAAGCGATCGGTACATTACTATCTACTCTGTGGAATGAAAAATTAACCAAATCTGAGCTTCTACTTTCTTAAGCTGTGCTTTGTAAAATGTTGTCAAATCTGCTACGAATAAAGGAAAAATCTTAATAAAATTTAATCAATTTAAAACATTTTTACTAAAAACATACTGTACTTTAATAAAAAACTTTTCTACTAAATAAACAACATGAACTCACCAAGCTCTCTTCAGTTTCTAGCATTTCAAAAACTTACAAAGAAAGACAATTTTAACGAGTTCAACGAATTACCAAAACATTTTAAAGAACAGTTGATACTTTCCTTAAATGATACAGAATTCAAAGAACTTGTAAAGTCTTTTGCAGAAAAAACGTCTAATGGAGTGTTTTTACTATCGGCAAAAAACTAAAAAAGTAAGGGATTACATATTTAATATAATTACGAAAGATATTGAAAAGAAAGTAAAAAATAAACAAACAGAGAGTTTTCTCAATCGTTTTTTTTATGACATTTTTCCCATATTATACGTTCTTTCAAGATAATCAAGACTTAATTGATGAATTTCTTAGGAATTTTTGTGAGTATCAAGATTTATCAACACAATTCATTAAAGAGCATTATAGAATTTTTCTTATAGAATATAGCCACATTTTGTGTGAAACAAAAGGTATTACTGTAGATAATATTCCATGTGATTCCTATGAAGAAAGACACCAACTATGGTTATCAAAACAGTACTATGACGTGGGGAGGGACTGCAAGTTTTAGAGTTAAGACTTTATTCTACAAAGTTAATTGTTATAATTTCTTTATCTTTTATAGTCTTCTTTCCAGTAACAATCAAGTGTAATTTTTCATTTTTGTTTAATTCTTTAATCTTTTTTTCATCCAAAACAGTCAAAAATCTGTTCGGCAAGTGTACTTTACAATCTTCCAACTCGGCAATTATTGTAAACCCGAATTTATCTTTCATTTTCTCCAAATTCAAGATTCTATGTTTCTTCCTTTCTTCCGATTCATTTAACTTCTTATACTCTTTAAACTTACATTCTCCAATATCATTTAACTCCTTCAAGAACTCCATTTAAATAGAAAAAATTTAAAGACGGAAAAAATGAAATTTGCTAACAATCACTCGAGAAGTCGGGGAGAATGTGAGTAAAACCGCATTCTTTTCACGAGGTTCTTCGTTTAATTTCTCCAAATGTACTATAAAATCATCAAAGATTTCAGGCTTAAAATCGTAGACAAATTCAACATCCAGATAATGAAAAAATACGGGTAATATCTTTTCATAATAAACGTGTGTATCAATACCTACAAACCTAATGTATTCTTTGAAAAGGAAAATAATTTTGTCAATGGTTCCAAGAGATAAGTAAAAATTTTTATTCTGTTTTCTAAATTCTGTAACAAATTTTGTTTGCTTCTTGTCTCCATATTGCAATTTCATAAGCAGATTATTCAAATGTGTTAGTTTATTTCGAAATTTCTTAGGTTTAGGTCTTTCGTACAAAATTAAATTACAATCTCTACAAACTAAATATCTTTTATCGATAATTTCTCCTCTATTAGAACACTTGTAACAGTTGGCATTATACTCTTCCATTTAAACAAAAAAGATTTTTTTATAAATGGAGATTATGGAACTAACTCTGCCGAGATATAAATTTTTCAGCGCAAATGTTTGTGTTTACATTTCTACAACAGAGATAAATAGAAATAATTTCATTCTATTGTACAACTATGTAGGATATTTTGTCTATGATTACAAAGATTATTACGGAAGAAATCGAGATTTTTCAGTGGCGAAAGAGTATATTTTTGAAGTATTAGAGGGAATGAAAGAGAATAATATGAACATCATTAACTACTGAATTTCTCTAATATCGTTCTTAATCACATCATAGGCTAAAAATTTCTCAGAGACAACAACAACATAACAAATCGCGTTTGTAACAGCTTTTTGAAAATCCATATTGATAATTATATCGTTCTTTGAACCAGAAATATTTGTCAAACTCTTTGTTGTATCAATGACATAAATAGGTCTATTCGCTAAAAATTCTTTAGGATTGTAATACATTTCCTTATTATTACAGTAAACTTTCTTAAAATCTTGATACATCTGATACATGATTCTGAAAAGACCTCCGGAAATGTTTAAATTTTGTAATTCATCTGGATAATAAGAACCGTTCAATTTTACTCTGATATTTTTTACATCCAAACTATCAAACTTTGAAGGATTTTTTTCTTGATTATTCTGTCTATCTGTTTGAAAACCTATGATAACGAACTTGGGATTGAAGATATTTCTATAAATATTTGTAATATCGAACGAATAAGTTGTTCCGGAAATACCTTTTTGTTCAATACATTGCCAATCTAGAAAATTAAACATAATGTTTTGACTTTTTGTAATTTCATCAATCAACCTAATTTTACTCGTGATTTTATAATCAATCATTGGAACTCTAATAAAAAATCTGTAATTGTTATTTTTCCATCAACAGGCATAACATTTCCAGTTGCAGTCTTCAGAATCACATCATCGTCTTCTGCTCTTATAAAACTTAGATAAAATCCTCCTTTATAGATCGGAAATAGTAACATTTTCAAAAAATCCTAATCCAAAATGAGATAAATTTCCAGCTGCTTCAAAAACACCAAATTTAAAATCTGATTCAAAACCATTAGAAGTTTGAGAAATAACATCACTTTTTGAATACGAAATAGTTCCTTTAATTGTGCTTAATTGGCCACAGTTTTCGACTTCTTCTATCAATTTATTGTGTTTTCTTACTTCAATCTTAGAAAATTAAAAAACGGTTAGTATAAAAAATTATCGATTAATCTAACATTATCAGTTCCAAGATATGCTTGACCATCTTGTTTTGTTAAAGTTCCAGAAATATAAAACTGGAAGTTAGACGAGCAAAATTTATCTCCAAAATCAATATTAAACTCAGTTCTTTTATTCGGTTCATTCAAATGTTGTTTGCTAATTGGATAGAAATTTTTAAACTCCGCCCTTTCAATATCACTAGCATATTTTCTGTAGTCCGCCATTTAATAAGAGAAAATTTAGAAATTTTAAACATCGTGTATCATTTTTTCATCGATCTAATGTACGTTTTTATAAGAAAAGATATAAATTTTAGTAAAATAATTAAAAAGATTAGAGTCATTTTTAATGATCTACTTCGTCATATTCAGGATTCTCTTCCTTAAATTTTGCGATCTCGGTCACATATTTCAATAAAATCTGCACAGGATAGTAACCGCTATCTATAATATTGTTCCAATCAACTGTATCTTTATTTTCATCCAAAAACTTTATACTCAAGTGTTGATAGAGACAAAGAACAGACATATGATCTTTTAATTGATAATGTATATTTTCTTGAATGAACTCTGATGATAAAGTTTTGATATTTAGCAATGTTATACCAATTCAATTTGTTTACGTATAATCTCATCATATCTTCGGATAATTCATATTTTTGAGAAATATCATCCCAATGTTCTTTTTTCAAATCTCTTTCGTGTTGCATTATAAAAAGATCGAAAGCACTGTAATGTCCCGCCATCTCTATTTATTAAGAAAAAATTTCAAAATCAAGTTTTTATAAATTGGCTCTTTTTAGCGTTACATTCAGCACATTTTCCAGATATTCTCTTAAACTCCGTTAATGTTTGCATAGTATTTTATATCGTTTGTGGCAGTTTTCTCTTTGCACCTCACACAGTATATGAGCGCCATTTATATAAGGAAAATTAGTCATCATAGCCGCCTAATCCATTAAATCTGTTATCAATGTTTTCAAAAGATTTATTAACATCTTCTTTAAATTTATTAAAGTTTTCTTCTAGTTTATTTACTTTATCGAGATATAAATCGTTGTATTCAACGAGTTTATGATCAATATTCTCAAAAGTTTTTTGTGGCATCTAAACTAAACTTATCAAAAGACTGCTTATTTTTTATAACTTTTTCATTAATTTCGCCAAAGTTTTCTTCTAGTTTAATTAATTTATCATGAAGTAAAGATTGATTAGTAACTACTCTTTTAAAAACCTCACCATTTTTTCTATCGGTTTCATTAAAACCCTCTTGAAATTTAGCGAAATGTTCCAAAAAGTTTGTTATTTTTCCATAAAGATCGCCTTTATATAGATTGAAATTTTCCTCAAAATTTGTAAATTTTTCATCACAATTTTCTATAGATCTTTTACTTCTCGCTTCAAGTTTTTCATAGACTTCTGTTGTAAAATCTTTAACATGCTGTTTATGATTCTCATAATTTTGTTTTAGTTCATTAAACATTTTAATAGGATCTTCTAATTGAATCATTACAACAACATCAAATGGATTAATTCCTTTACTAACACCGCTAATTCTTTTTCCTTTAAAATTTAAGGCATTTTTAACATTCGGATCATGTAAATCAACAATATCGATGTTTTCTGATAATTTTAGAGGTTTTAAAATTTGTTCTTTAACAACAACATCATGTTTGTCAATACCAGGTCGAACACCGACAATTCTTTTTTTATTAGCCAAACTAACATAATTCTTTTCAACTTTGATCGCTTCAGTAATTTTATCAGCTTTTTCGATATGAGACATTAAATTGGTAAATAATTTTTTTACACCATCATCAACTTCTTTTTCCAATGTTTTTATTTTATCAGCAACTTCATTTGAACTCATGAAATTTGCAAGTTTTGTTATCATATTCTGCTTTAAAATCTTCAATCTCGACAGCAAACATATCTGAATCTGGAAGGTTTTGTAATAAATTTTCTAACTTGTTATCAAACTCATTTCTCAAACTATCAAAATTCAAACTATTATCTACATTTTGAATAATTTGTGTTCCAAATACGTCAAAAATATTTTGTGAATCCATATTTATTAAGCAATAATTTGTTAACAACTTCTTTAAAATCTTTACCATTACTCAGTTCATTCAAAACAAAAATACACAAATGTCCACAAATTGGGGGATCGTTATAGTCTTGAATCTGAGAGTCATTGTAGTAGACGCTTGATTTTTTCAAATATTTGATCAATTCTATCGGCGGTTTGTCCTCAATTCTTCCATACGAATCAAAATAACATGCATTCTTATCATTTTTATAATAACAAATCCAATGCGTTCCACTTCCCATAATCGAGTCTAAATTCACAATTCCACATTCAAATTTCTTAACTTTTTCAGGTAATGTATCTCTCATAAAAATTCCTCTAAAATGTTTAATATTTTTGCAGATTTCTTCCAATTCCCCGAATGTTAAAGGTTTAAATTTTTTTTCAATGTTTGATTTCACGTAATTCAAAGTTTTTTCATCTAATCCAGATCCTGTAACATCTTCCAACTCTTTATCTAACCAATTTAAAATGTTTCGAACAATAGGAATCACATCCTTTTTAACGATTGGAGCAGCTTTACGAACATAAGGAACAACATTTTTAACAACTGGAATATTTTCTCCAAAATCTAATAAATCTTTCAAAAGTCCACCATTTTTAAGTTCTTTCAACTGATTATAAGAAAATTCTATTCTGGTTCCTTTATTGTTTTTCTTATGTTTTTCGAGTTTATTGTATTGTCTATTTGTTAAAAATATCTTATCTTCGCCATTTTTTAGTTGATCTATTTTAAATTGAATACTAACGGGTATTTTCTTCTTAAAAGCGGATTTTATTTTTTCTTTCTGATTTTTGCTGAAATTTACGTTCACCTCCATTTATATAGTTAAAATTTCAAGTTCTCTTCGATTCCCATTCCTAGTTTTCTCTTCAAAAACATTGCTCCAGCTGTTGGAAGCGCAACAAATCTTTCACCTAAACTAGCATCTTTTGATAAAAATCTATCCATTGCCTTATCTTGCAAAACTTTATCTGCGATATGTCTGGAATTTGTGTCTCTATGTTTTGCATAAAAAATATCGTGTTCCATAGCAGCTTGATCTAATTTATTTATACCAGTATCTCCTCTTTTTAGTCTTTTTTTTCGAGTTTTGTGCCAGGCCCCAGATACTGATAAGTTGGTACGTGTAATTCAAAAAGGTAAATTGTTGATAAAATCATTCAAAAGTCCGCTACCTTCAATCATAGATGAACTTATTGCCGGCAAAACTCGTTTTAAATATTTATTTCCATCAGGTTTTTCAATCATTTCATCAAGTTTGTTCGAAATAAAATCTTTAATCGCTTTCTTTTCGTTCAAAAAATTGTTGTTTCCAGCCTTTTCTTGAGCATAAATATAATTAATAATTCCATCGAGTTTTGTCAAATCGTCGATATATCTGTATTCAATCTTATTATCACTGTATTTTCTCACACCTGATCCTTCGATTCTTTTTTCCCAAATTGGTTTAATCAAATTGAGATATTTTTTTACCTTTACTTGACTTTGGTTTCTTAGTTGATGGATCATTATTTTTGTAAATTGAATCAGATTTCCATAAAATTTCAGTATACTTTTTCAAGTCTTCTTCAGAATATAAACCGTCTTTTGGAACATCAGTGCCTGTTAATAATCTCCATAAACCTTGAGTTCCTTCATATGTTTTTTCATTAATAATGATATCATTATGCTCAAAATTCATGGGCAAATTTCCAATCATAAAACTTTTCTTTTTTCTGTCCCAATACAAACCAAATTTATCATCCTTTGCTCTAGGAAGAAATTTTTTACCAATTTCACCAATTATTATATCCGTTGTTCCAGGACTTATTGGTTCAACTATGGTAGAGTCTTCAATGATTCGAGGTCTAAATGGTGTTGAAGATGGTAATTTTGGCAATTCAAACTCAGATTCTGGTATCGAAATATCGGCAAATTGTCGTACAACTGGAACCAAATTCATCAAATTTTGATTATCGCTTAAAACATTTTCAATTTTGCCCTCAACGTTTTTTATTGCAGATGTTACAGGTTGATTAATTTTTTGAATAAATTTTTGTTCTTTTTCATCAATTCGAATCTGTTCTTTAAATTCTTTGATTAATTTCTTTTCTATTTGATCAAGTTTTTTTGCTTCTTCTGAAGTTACGTTCGCCATTTATTTAGGAAAATTTTGAAACGTAAACGTGGAACGTGGAAACGTGAACACGAAACGTGAAAACGAGAACACGAAACGTGAACACGGAACGTAAAACGTGAACGTAAAACGTGAACGTGGAACGTGGAAACGTGAACACGAAACGAGAACACGAAACGTGGAACGTAAAACGTGAACGTGAAACTTAAACGTGAACGTGGAACGTAAAAACGAGAACACGAAACGTAAACGTGAACGTAAAAACATGAAAACAACTAGATTATCACACGTTTATATTAGAAAATTTATTCAGATATTTACCATTTTTAGGCTTCAAAGTTAGATTAATAGTTAAAAATCCGTAGTCTTCCTTCCAAATTTTATCACATAACTCATTAAAGTGGTTAAAACTCATATGAGATCCAACATAATTGTTGTAAATCTTTCTCGAATAGTGATCATCTTGCTTAAAAATACACAACATATTCAGGTTATTTCTTATAACTTGTTTATCAACCTTTGAAAAGCATTGGGAAAGATAGACACAAGATATGTTTTTGTGACGGGACATTACGAAATATTCCTTAATAACGTCTTGATTTTCTAAAATACAATCATCAAAAACGATTAACGAATTGGGTTTACATTCGCTTAACGGAACTATGTCCTCAGAAGCATTATAAAAATGTGATATTTTTTTGTTTAAGTTTTTCTCAATATTTTCAAATCTTTCTTGTAATTTTTTGTATACGTCTTGTTCTAAAGATTTACTAAAAACATACAAATTGGAATAAGGAATCAACCTATTGTAGATAAAATTCAATAATAAAGTTGTTTTTCCACATCCACTTGAACCAACAATTAACAATCTGATTGGTTGATCTTTCTTATTTTCTTCAAACGTTTGAAGTTTTATCTGATCTTTTTGCTTTAAAAATTTCTCCATTTAAGTAGAAGATTTTCATCTTGAAGCAACGCTTGCGAAAATGAAGCTGTTCAAGTTGACTTCAGAAAGCTCTAAATTAGTTTTAAACTTGGAACATCCTATACACTTAGAGGAAGAATCAAATTATTTTATCGGTTTAAGCGGTTTTTATTCTGACAATTTTGTAATAAATATTAGTGAAAGTTCTCCTTATTGTATAGGATTTAGTGAGAAGAACATAACAAAATATTATGGTTTAAACAAAGGATATTATACCTTCGATCAAATAAAAAATTCCCTTAAAAATTATCTGAAAACATTCAAACAATCAGATAAATCTTTAAACTTTGACGAAAACAAGTTTGAAATGCAAAAAAAATTATCTCTCTAATAAAATTCAAATAAAATCACCAGTAAGAATAATGTTTTCAGCAATTATTGTAGATTTGTTAGGGTTTGTTCAAGAAACTATTGAGCCAAATCAGGTATATTTAGGAAATAAAACGCCAAAATTTAGACCGTTTGATGTAATTGAAGTACATTGTAATCTCGTTGAACCTAGTTTTGAAAATCATACCGAACACTTACACAAAGAATCTGAAATTTTGTACACATTTTTCCCAAATGTTGCTTATGGATCAAAAATCAGTGAAAAACCGAATGAAATCGATTATATTCCAATTAGAAAAAATATTAAAAGAATTCAAAAAATCGTTCTGACTATTCAAGACTCTGAAGGAAATCTATTAAATAATGAGAGTAAAACAACAATATATTTAAGATTGTCGAAAGAATGATGAATCAAGGGGGGAACGAATCGTTCTTACCTTCAAATTTTCAAGAAAACAACTTTTGAATGTATAAATTACAGGAGTCTATCCCATAGACCCTTTCAAAATCTTCATCCTGACACTATTTTCATTAATGAATCTGGATTTTATTCTCGAAATACAAATTACTAGTTAAATTTCTTTTCTATCTAAATGGAGTCAGTTGTAGACCTACTCAATAATCAACTAAAATTCAATAACAAACATATCTTTACGATTATTGACGAAAACAATGTGATCTGGTTTAAGGCTAAAGACGTAGCAAAAATTCTAGAATATGAAAATACTATGCAAACGATCAGAATAAACGTTGACGAAGATGATAAAAACTTCTATTTTAATCTAAATATAAGGGGGGCTATAAATAGCTTACCTTCAAACTTCCAAAATAACACTGTTTTCGTTAATGAATCTGGACTTTATTCTTTAATTTTGAGATCGCATAAACCAGAAGCGAAATTGTTTAAAAATTGGGTTACGAAAGAAGTATTACCTTCCATTAGAAAATATGGTGAGTACAAACTCAAAAACGAAAATAAGCAGTTAAAAGATGAAATAAAACAGTTACAAATTTCAGGTCAAATGAAATCCTTGAAAATAGAGAATCAAGAATTGCGAATGGAATTAATGAAGAGAGATATGGTATGTAAAGATTTTGATAAGAAAAAACACCATGTTTTTTGTGTTAATTAAGAAGAATCACATGTGGGAATGGCCTTATTACGTTATCAGAGCTCAGAAACGAGAAATACCAAACCGATTAAAACATCTAAAAATAAATTATCCTGAATTAGAGATTTTGTTCATTAATGACGAACCAAATTCTATCAATCTGTATAACCAAATGAAAGAATCTTTGAATATTTTATACAACGGAAATCATTTTACTACAAATATGGCAGAATCTCGACTGATTTATAGAATATCTAAATTACACGATGAAAATGTTTCTAAATTTTACTAAAAACTCTCGATTTATTATATGTTGTTTGTAAATGTTTAGCATAACTAGGTAACCATTGTAAAATCTTTTTTTCATATTCACAAGGCATTTCGTTTTTATAACTTTCGCTGAAAATTTTTTTAGCACAATCTTTGCAAAAAGCATCTTTTCTATCTTTACTATACTGCCAGTTATTAAATTCAGAAATATTTTTAATTTCTTTACAAAAGTAACACTTTTTCTCTTCTAAAGTTAATTTGTTCATTTTATCATATAATTCCTTACAATAACAGTCTTTTCTATTCTCTTCTTGACACTTTGTACATTTCTTTTGAGATTCCATTTAAATAGAAAAAATTATTACACGATGAAAATGTTAAACTCTTAACTTATGATATTTGGTTTGTAAATGTTTTTGATAATTATTTAACCATTTTATAGTTCTTCCACATTCACATTGAGTATCTTCATAATATAATCTATGGTGATTCTTCTTTACACAATCTTTACAATATGAGTCTTTCTTATCTCTACTATAGTGATCACTATTAAACTCTGAAAATTTTTTAGTTTCTTTACATTTAAGACATTCTTTATCTTCCAAAGTTAATTTTTCTATTTTATCATATAATTCTTTATGATATTCCCTTTCACAATCTTTGCAATTATAATGCATTCCATCTTTCCTATTTTTATCTTTATAAAATTCATTTAAATCTTTAAATTCTTTTCACTTTGTACATTTCTTTTGATGCGCCATTTATATATAGAAAATTTATATTACAGTTTTGACTTCTTCAATTCATATTCATAAAACTTTCCGGTTATTTCTTCATTATTTAAATCTTTTATACTATAAGTTACAGGATCTGTGTTATTAATTTGATAAATCACAAAGATTTCTCTTGACCAATTGTTCTTATATTTGTTCGAAAATGTTTGTTTTTACTAACAATTCTTACATGATCATTGACTTTAAATTTAGTTTTCGTGTGAATTTCAGGTGGAACATACTTGAAAACGGTCTCTAATAACTCCTTTTCTGCATCCTTATCTACGTCTTTCGGTTTCATTTTGATTGTGCTGTGAACTGTATCGTTATAATTGTTTACGATTTTTTGAAGAATATCGATCCATTTAAAGTTTTTATTAATCTCAAAAATTACTTTCATTCTCTCATTTTGAGTTCTGTTATATCTCTCTACAATACTTGATTTCTCTTCGTTTTCAGTATGATAAATCTTAATGTTGTATTTCCTCAAAACTTCGTTAAATTCTTTATTTTTAAACTCTAAACCCTTATCTGTATGAAGTAGGTTAGGAGGTTTGTGATTGATCCTTATGGCATCTTTTACTATATCTTCGAAAGCTTTTGAAATATCCTTGCCGTTTTTTCTTTTGATAGCTCTTGACCAAGCATATTTTGAGAAAGTATCAATAACATTTAACATATACTTAAATCCATCATTTTGATCTGAATAGTTAGACATTATAACTAAATCTGCTGCCCATAAATCGTCAATTCCTAATGTTATAATTTTTCTCTTTTTAAACTTCTTTCGTACCGGTGCATGAATTTCTCTAGCTTCAATCTCGATTTCTTCCTTATTCTTAGATTCTTGCTTAACAGGTTTTGGATTTGGATTCTTTATAAACTTACTCTTGTTTGTCTTACATTTTGAACCTTTTGCAGCAATTCTATACAATCCATTTTGAGTTTGAACGATTTTTGAATCTATATTTTTCGTTTTCTTTTTACACTTGTGACAGTGAATTAAATCATCTTCCATTTACATATCAAAGTTTCCAAGTTTATTTAATTCGTCTAATATATCAGATTTTGCTTCATTTTTATAGCCATACGGTACTGTATCGATCTTATTTTCTAGGACAATTCTCTTATCATCTTTAGCGTTCAGTGCCAGCTTGTTTATGGTAACAGTGTACAACTCATGTTTATAACTTTTGATGACTGTCATCTCCCTAAGTTCTTCTTTATCTTCGAACAAACATCTCTTCAAGTTTTCGATATTTATGGTTTTATTTACAACGCTTCTCTTAATTCCTTTACACCTAACTGGGTTTTTATCTAGATATTTGTACGAGTACATCTTAGACCTTAAACCACAAAATTCTTCTAAAACTTCGCTATTTAACTCATCTTTGAATTTCCCTATTACCTTCTTATTTTTAGTAGTGAAAACATTCATGATCTTTTGGATAATCACTTGTATCAAAGTCATCTATATTTTCTTTAATAATTTTAAAAGGATCTCGTTTCAATTCTAGAAAAATAACTGTCTGTATCCATGTAACACAGATTCAAATCTGGATCAAACTTCTTTAATTTGTTGTAATAAAACTCGTACATTAGCAATTTTGAGAGGTCGAGAACTGAAAATCCTATGTAAATCGGTTTGTTAAATTTAACCTTTTGTTTGTACATGTGACTCGCTATACAGTTGTCGTCAAAGATGTTAAAGCATTTGAAATTTGTTTTCTTAGCTTGTTTCATTGAAAATTCTTCATTTCCAAGCTTAATATCACATCTGTTTCTCACATTTTCCATAGATTTTCCAAAAACTGAGTTGTTCATCAGCTTATAAAAGTCCTTTTCAAAGTCGCTTGTAGCTTTGGTTCTCATGTTTGTGTTAAAATCAATGTATTCTTTCATAAAAGGCTTCTGATCGAATGCAATAACTCTATTCACATGTTTCAAAATCATACCTTGTTCCAAATAGAACTTCAAATTTCTCGAATGAACAACGTATTCAGTTTTATCCAGTAGAGTTGTGCAAAGTTTGTTTTTATAATGTTCGGGAGCAAGAGGTAAATCCTTGTGATGTTCGTGTAAATTTGTTGGATATCCAAGATCAACTTCGAGAATATAGCCATAATCTTCGTCGCCAGTGAGTTCCAAAATTGTTTCTTTCCATTCTGCAGTTGTGTAAGTTTTTGGATCCATCCACTTGATATCACTAAACGGCAGTTTTTGCATTAGACCATACCCATAAAGGTTATTAGCATCGAGATAGAGTAAATAGTTTTCGGGCTTTGTCTTATCAAAATCTTTTAAATATTTGTTATTTGCTTTCACATATCGTTTAATACATTGAGAAATGCCTCCGCGAATACCTTTTTCGATCATTAAATACATATCGTAATCGTGTATCAGTTGAAGCTCGATTTTAGTTAATTTTAACATAGCATCCCATGCAAGACTGGGAGCTGTTAGATAGTGTGCTGGATCAAGCTTTATAGCAATTCAAACAAATATTCCTAAAATTTTCAAAGATATCAGCGAGCAATAGAACATCTTGAATGTTATAGAGATCAGAGTAATTTCCTAGATTTTTCTCTTTTTAATTTGTTCCAAACATTTAAGTAGTGTTGATAATCTTTCTCAGATATGCTCTCGTCTGTCAAAAGGGAATAGAAATCTTGAATTCTCAATTCTTCTGTGTAATCAAGTTTTTCAATACTGTCGATAAATTCATAGGGAAATATTCCTTTTCCAGATAGAATTTTAAAAATCTCGTCGTCGTCATTTGGTTGTCTTTCTATTATCTCATTCAATATTCTTCCATCTTGTATAAAATGATTTGTATGTTTGAAGTCTTCTCTCTTTAGATTTTTAGCTAACTTTTCTATAGACGAGGCCATGAATCTGAACGTGTCTACAAACGAAAACTTGATGAATTTTCTTGGCTTATCACCTTCGAATTCATAGCCATATCCAGAATTTACAGAATAATTTATATATTTTTCATCGGTGTTTGCAATCAAATCAACATTTCCATATTGTTTAGCCAATTCTTTTATGTACAAATGAGTATCGTAATTTGACATATTGTGGCAGAAAACGGGAATATTCTGAGGAAATTTCAAATTTAGATTGCAACATGCATGAGCTGCGCCTCGAAACTTGCCGGTTAAATGACAATGATCTCTCACTTTATTATAACTCTTATCTTTCCAACTATCAGGAGTAAAACCATACTGAATTGACCCAACATCATAAGCAGACCATTCACAGATATGACAAACGTTTGAATTTTGATACGAAATTTCTTCTTCTTCTGTCAATTTCATAGGTTTCATGTTCTTAGAATTATATTTTTTCGCTATGTATTTCGATAATTTATTGAGTTCTTCAAACAATTTTGTCGGGACGTTTTTCAAATCTTCTTCATTTTTGGCACGATAACATATCGGTTTGTACATGCGATTGGTCACATTCGACACTAAATATAGAGTAAAACCATAAGGAATGTGCCTCTGAATCTTGATTGTAGTCGATCTTTGTGGATTGTTCTTGCATGTCGGAATTTTTTCTAATATGCTCTCAAAGTCCATATAAATTACGTACGGATGGTTAAATTTCTTTTGATAATTAGTAAATTTAGTTGTTTGACCTGGAAATGGCATAATTGGCTTACAAACTTCATGATTTTTACAAATTTCTAAGTGATCTGTTAAATCTCCAGATTTGTAAAAATGGCTTAAACATCTTCTACACAAAAATTTTCTTTCTTTATGTTTAGACAACTGCGAAGAAACAAGCTTATTTAAATCGGTTATCAAAACATAATGAGATTTATCATCTTGTTTTACATACAATAAATCAATGTTTGTTTCAGCGTCATATTTTTCAGAAATTTGTAATGGAACAACCTTAATACTTTCATCAAAACTGTAGACATTGATAGACATTTTTGGATATTTGTACTTGGAATTGTAACTTCGTTTCTCAAATAATTGTATATCTTTTAAGGACATTGGATACTCGAAACCTGAAAATATCTCGTCATTTACAAATTTTTCATATTGTTTTGATCTTTCGCAGTCTCTTTCTGGTTTTTCAATAGCACATCTTATTGAGTAAATAAAGCAAAAATCATCTCTATTTTTTTATATTTATACAAGCTTTTTTATCTTTGATATTCTTTGGTAAATCGATGTATGATCCTGCATTCATCATTTCGTGTTTGTTAAGGCTCAAAACTAGTTGTTTACAACTTTTAAATGTCCATCCGGAACCTTTATTTGGATTATTCGTTTGTTCTCGATGTGTTAATTTATTAAATTGCTTAGTAATAAAGTCGTTTACGTCAAAGATTTCGTCTGCTTTGATAGTAAAATACATTAGACATGTTTGCGGTTCACCATTCACTAAAGTTCGTTCGTATTCACATTCCAAAGAGAGATAGCCCTTCATATTTTTAACATTTTCTTGAAATTTCTCGATTAAACTTTTAATTTCTGACCGCATAATTGAAAGATATTTGTAAATTGACATGGAATTGTCGTTCAAGTTTGTTAAAATGTATTGCTTGAAAAGACCGTGTATTGAGGATAAAACTTCTACATCAATGATATTTTCGGATTTTACTTTAAGAGTTTTATCAATTTCTTCGATCATTTCAGACTTGGTTTTATCGTTAGTACCGATAGCCAACTTTTCAGCTATTGAATGAAGTTTTTCATCATTAAATAGGTCGAGATTTTTCTTTTCAACTTTGAAATTTCTCTTTAATTCACGTAATTTCTCAATATTAAACATGTTTTCGTGATCGGCAATTTTATTTTCTCTAGCCCATTGTCTTAAATAATTTAGTTCATTATTGTAAATTTGCTTGTTTTTTTCATGACTTTTAGAATTATAATGGCGATCATAGTTTTTTCTTAAAATTTCTATTTTGCAGAACGGACATGATATTTTATCGCGCTCCATTTAGATAGAAAAATTTATTTAACTAAATGGTGCTTGTAAACCAACGATTGCGCCTCTCACGGCGTGATATCACTACGGATATGACGCAGGCGAAGCGATTATCGTGATGGTCGGTCTGTAGTAGCACACCTCGACTGTCATTGATACACACAGCGCAATCTTTCGGAACTAAAATGTCGGTAATGCAGATTTGCTTTTAAGAATAAAAATTGTGTTCCCGTTTACTATTATAACATTTTCTTTTTCAAAATGTTGGATAATTTTACCTATTTTAAATATGCGTACATTTTGTTACTTGTAATTTTCAAATTATATTTTAAATTAATTTCTTAAATTTTTACTTCTCGATGGGCTGTTGTATTGTGTTGCTGAGTATATATGTCCGCGAATTCGGTTTGGTCGGTTAGGAAGTTTACTTCTGAACTGTTTCAATGCGAGTGGCCATAGCGGAGAAACACCAAGTTCAGAAGTATTCAGATCGTATTCCGGAAACCATTTCTCTATCCGTATCTCGCTCTTCTCTCTCTCTCTAGCCTGAATATAGATCCTAGCCTATAAACGGCAGAAGTGATCGTGTCATAGGCATAAAAAGAGAGGGAGAGAGAAAGAGACAGAGGGAGGAGAAAAGGTCGACCGAGAAATGGTTTTGCACTTTTTGACTTTGAATTTTTTCTATTTAAATGGAGTTCTTGAAGGAGTTAAATGATATTGGAGAATGTAAGTTTAAAGAGTATAAGAAGTTAAATGAATTGGAAGAAAGGAAGAAACATAGAATCTTGAATTTGGAGAAAATGAAAGATAAATTCGGGTTTACAATAATTGCCGAGTTGGAAGATTGTAAAGTACACTTGCCGAACAGATTTTTGACTGTTTTGGATGAAAAAAAGATTAAAGAATTAAACAAAAATGAAAAATTACACTTGATTGTTACTGGAAAGAAGACTATAAAAGATAAAGAAATTATAACAATTAACTTTGTAGAATAAAGTCTTAACTCTAAAACTTGCAGTCCCTCCCCACGTCATAGTACTGTTTTGATAACCATAGTTGGTGTCTTTCTTCATAGGAATCACATGGAATATTATCTACAGTAATACCTTTTGTTTCACACAAAATGTGGCTATATTCTATAAGAAAAATTCTATAATGCTCTTTAATGAATTGTGTTGATAAATCTTGATACTCACAAAAATTCCTAAGAAATTCATCAATTAAGTCTTGATTATCTTGAAAGAACGTATAATATGGGAAAAATGTCATAAAAAAAACGATGAAAACTCTCTGTTTGTTTATTTTTTACTTTCTTTTCAATATCTTTCGTAATTATATTAAATATGTAATCCCTTACTTTTTTAGTTTTTTGCCGATAGTAAAACACTCCATTAGACGTTTTTTCTGCAAAAGACTTTACAAGTTCTTTGAATTCTGTATCATTTAAGGAAAGTATCAACTGTTCTTTAAAATGTTTTGGTAATTCGTTGAACTCGTTAAAATTGTCTTTCTTTGTAAGTTTTTGAAATGCTAGAAACTGAAGAGAGCTTGGTGAGTTCATGTTGTTTATTTAGTAGAAAAGTTTTTTATTAAAGTACAGTATGTTTTTAGTAAAAATGTTTTAAATTGATTAAATTTTATTAAGATTTTTCCTTTATTCGTAGCAGATTTGACAACATTTTACAAAGCACAGCTTAAGAAAGTAGAAGCTCAGATTTGGTTAATTTTTCATTCCACAGAGTAGATAGTAATGTACCGATCGCTTTTGGAGACGAACGACTGTAGATTCGGTTAATTTTTCATTGAGATTTGCTGTGTTATTTCTCAGCTTCCTTTATGGTACATTGAACAGTATTTTACATTGCTTTTCGGTTGGCTCCGAAAGTGCGCCAGGAACCCCATATTACTATCTACTTATATATTATTATATTAAATTTTATATATATATATATATATAAATATAGAAGAGAATACATAATTATAGAATAATTTTATATATATATATATATATATATATATATATATATATATATATATATACATATATATATATATATACATATACATATATGTATATGATCTGAATCTTTAAAAAAAACGTGAGCAATAATTAAAATAGAAAAACCTTATGTATGTATATATATATGTGTGTATATATATATATATATATAATTATTCTATAATTATGTATTCTCTTCTATATTTATATATATATATATATATACTCTTGCAAATGTTTAAATATAACTAAAAATGTATTTAAAAGAAAGGAAAGAGAACAGTTTTACCTTCAACACATATGGTTGCCTTTATTTAAAGTTTAATTGGTGTGTGATTTCCAAATTTCTATAATTCATCAGAATAGTAAGTTGGATAAGGTTCGGCTCAAAATATTAAATTCTTTTAGTTTCAAGCAATTTTATACTTTATTTTTTTATTTTCAATCTCATGTACAGATAATGGTCTCTCGGGCAGAATCAACATTTAGTATATATATATATATATATATATATATATATACATATATAAGGTTTTTTTATTTTAATTATTGCTCACTTATTTTTAAAAATTCAGACGTTATAAAAGATCAGTGTCTTTATAAATACAAGCAGTTTTCATTTAAAAAAATGAAATATTGAATTGTTTGAACTTTACTGTTAAGAATCAATTGTTTAATATCAAAACATTTGTAATGAAATATATTTTCTTCACAGAATACAGTCGTCACGGGTAATTTGAAATTTATTTGAAACAATTTACAATATACAACAGTTTTTAAATACATCTAAATCATAAATTATTTTAAATATATTTCAAGAACAATAGTTTGGTGAAAAAAATATATCTATAATAACTACAAAATCTGCAAACATCTCGGTTTACAATGTTTTGTATGTTATCATGACAGTTTGGATTATATTAGATGAAATTTTTTTTCTAAAGTGAATATGTGTAGAATAAAATATTTATATATTTTTATAATCTATTAAATGTTTTCTATAGTGCAAAACTTTTGTTTGAGTAAAAAGTATAACCCTAATTATTTCAGATAAAAATTATTTCATACTTAAATTAGGTATAGATATAGGCCTATAGAAAGTTAAAAATGTAAAAATTATGTATGTTTAAAAAATGTAAAGCAATGTATTTTACATATATATTTTCCATCAGTACGAACAGGTAGAATTAATGTATTAGGCGTTGGTTCATCCAAGTCAGATAAGACTTCATCCATATCTACAAAACTAACAATGACATCTGATTCACTATCCAATAAATCCAAATACCACAAATGTTCATATTATCACTAAGCGTTAAATGTTTGGTAAACTAATTTTATACCATAAAAATATTAAACTTATGTGAACACAGGCCAACCTGCTGTTACACAACAGTCCAATCAATTTACTAAAACCTTACACCAACTTCTACATTTTTTCATTTCACTACAAACACATTTATTTATATACATTAAACAATATTATTAATCTAAAAGATCGAAATAAATAGTCAATAATACATTAGTATTGACAATGGTGTAATAACAACCGAGATACCACCATAGTAACCAGAAGATGATTCATTCTTATCTATTAGGTGTAAATGATTGTGCAACTGAACGAAAATAAAATATTCGAGGGAGGGTACTTAAAATCGTCTTCAAGGAGGGTACTGGTGCTTGGATCAGTTGTTTTTTGTAATATGTTTTTATTTTCTTCCAGATATTTATAGTTATTTAAATTATAATAAAGTTTAATGAAGCTAGTTTCTACACATTTTTTATCTTTACAAAAATAACATTTAAAAAAAGCTATTATATAAACATTTATTAATTACAACAGAAACTATGATTCTATAAGCCAAGAATACACTCTTTTTGATAACTTTGTCGTGAATAGAAAATTAAGAGAGCGAATCGCAATCGGAAATTTGAAATTCCAAGATTAAAATTAAAAATATAACCAAGCTTTAGAATTTTTTTGTTATAATATGATATCTTGTATCTTTATCTTTAAATTTGTTTGTATTATTTCATACAAACTAAAAATAGACTTGCTGTTAGAGATCATAGTTCAACATAGTTAATGGGTCGAAAATAGCTTAGTGACATTTAAAAATGTAGATAATGTATCGATAACCACTTAAAGCCAGTTGCAGGGTTCAGGTCGTAAACTAAACTCTGAAGGCTAAATGAACAAAAGCACAGTACAAAACTGTCATTGTCGTTAAGGTCCCATTATTGTTTTTATTTCTTTAAAACCAATCATATCGATAGGCGAAAATTCTAACCGTTTACAATTTTTACAACACTAATAAACTTTATCCAAGTGCATATATCCTATACCCATGAATCCTATAAGTAACCAAACTGATTGATAAGCCTCTTACCGGAGGTCAGCTCTGGGGTTACAAAAATACGTTTGATAGCAGACGAAGGAAATACAATATAAAAATCACTTGCACATATACCGCCTTGCGTTATTTACAATTATGACCCTTAAAGTACTCACTCGTGAGTTTTTACATTGTGTTTCTATGGATACTAAACCAAGTATTAACTATTAAGTATATTAAAATTCCATATATATATGATATTAAAAATAGTAAAAACTTATAGTGAATGCATAATCTTAAAGTGGATTTTAATTGTAATTGACAGTAAACTAAGACATACTGTTTTAATCGCATTGTTAATGAAATAAGGTTTATATTCACCGGTATCCTGCGTTATCAACATATAAATCTATAGAGTAATTAATTATTATTTACTATTCTATAGACAGAAATAATTGTATTGTTATTAATCAATTATTGTTTAGTAAAACTGTAATAAGAACATTCATCATAACAATGTATTACTATCACTAATGAAGATAATGTATTATCATAAAACGAAATATTTTCTCATGGTTTCTTTAGCATTTCAAAAGTAAATAACAAATGACATGTGATGTTTCACAAACGTTATGTTGCTGCTGACAAACAAGTTGTGATGAATGATCAAGGCAAATGTGACGAAATGGCCAAAACCGGCCGCTGATGAATGGTCTTCCGTTCTTTCCTCGTGGATTAAATTAGTTTCTGGTCATTTACACTGTTAGCATAATTCTAATAAATGTTGAATTGTATGAAATGTGCACATTATTATGGCCTATGGATTTTTCAGAATCTGACCTTTCTGGAATGGAATTATTTTTGAACTTCTATATATATATATATATATATATATATATATATATATATATATATATATATATATAATTTAGACTAGCGCTCCTTTCGGTACAATCCTGCACCAAACCCTCAATAGTCGAAGAGAAAATGCCATTTTGAGAGATATTTATATGTATGAATGTAATAGACTTACATTTGTAAAGGTAAATAAATGTTAAAATATTTATTTTATAATTATTATAATACAATCAACCAAAAAATATTATGGTTTGTTGGTTTGAAGGCGATGTACTACATTGATTTAATACTTTATTTCGTTCCCGAGTTAGCCGTTTAATATATATATATATATATATATATATATATATATATATATATATATATAAGTAATAAAGTATTAAATCAAGTTGTACATCGCATTCAAACCAACAAAACATAATATTTTGTGGTTGAGTGTATTATTAAAATTATAAAATAAATATTTAAACATTTATTTACCTTTACAAATGTAAGTCTATTACATTCATATATATAAATATCTCTCAAAATGGCATTTTCTTTTCGACTATTGAGGGGTTGGTGCAGGATTGTACCGAAAGGAGCAATAGTCTAAATTTTTACCGCCAATGTTTTAAACTATGAGTTGCAATGCAATAGGTGTAGTAACTTTATTAACCGATGTGGGATATTTATCATGTTATAAGTCTTATTATATATTTTGATATTTCGATAGTGTAACAGAATCAATAGGCAAGGCTATTCACGTAGGATATTGGGTCAGTATTTTCTACAGTGTATGTCTTTTATACGGTTGTAGTTTAAACCTGCACACATAAAAGGAACTGTATTTAAAAATATAATAATCATTAAAATCTGTAAGATAAAATATTTTATTAAACTCATGCAAATTGTTTGCAAGTTCAGAACAATATTTGTTGTGAAGGCACAAGTTATTTTTTCTAAATATTATTACCAAAAATATTACCTAATATTATTTTATTATATTAAAAATAATGTTTCTTCTTAAGAAAACAATAAATTAACTCTTCGTATTAGACAACACATAGAGATGAAAATTTTAATGACCTGAGTAATTAAAATTTAAAATAAGTGTATATATGATCTTGACGTTATAAATGAGACCATTTACTTCCACTCAGTAGATGCTACATTCATTGAATATTTTCCTGTTTTGACGACAGCTGTAATTTACCATCTTGTTTTTTTCAGCTTGAGTGAACACAGGGACAAACAGATGCCAATTTCTAAACCCAACTTTCTGTAGAGAGATTACTCACTAGAAGCTACACTTACAAACATGGTTTGATATTTTCTTGTTATGACATGGTATATAATGCAACATCTTGTTGTTTCAGCTTGAGTGGACTCAGGAACAAATAGTCACCAATTTCTCCACCCTAATTTCATTTAGATATCTCTCACACGCATCCAATATTCATATTTTCAGCACTATTGTTAGGAGAGGAATATACAGGTAAACCACGTATACCTGGATCAATATTCGCTCTTTAAGTTCTATTGGTGGGCTTGATAGCAGTGCGACTGCCGGCCTTGCCTATCACGTAAATGCAACCTCACCCCTCAATATGCTACTTTCGAGATAAGTAAATAAATGTACTATTACAGAATATTAACATAATTCTGAAGATAATTTTAGTTTCTCTTATTATAAAACTTATGATATATACACTGTTTTACACACTATACATTATCTGCAGTAACTTTAACAATTCACAGTTCATGTATTAAGGAACCAACATAATCTACTAGAAATCATTAAATGTGTGGTTCATGTCGATGTGTCAGCAGGCCTGCCACCGTCACGTTACGCAGTGTCCTAATTTAAACTGTTTCATTTTACATGTGTTTATGTTTTTTTAATTTTTCTCATGATGACCATTTGAACATTAGAGCCCTAATAAACTTATTAAGAGTTCTCGGTGGTGGAGTGAGCTAAAAAGGAGGGGTTTCACAGGTAAATTTGTACAGTTTTAATAAAATATTCTAAAGAATTACTAGGTTTACCGCAAAAACTGTCTAGTACAAATAAACATTATATAAAAAAAACTCCTATACTAAAAGCCATAAAATGTTTTATGCAGGAAATCTCTTTTAAAGAACACTTACTATTAACCATTAAGTAGTTACACTGCGCTAGGACATTTGATATATTACACTAAAGTGTACTAATAATTAAAACACTTTATTTTCATGAACCAATACAATCTTATAGTAATCTAATATACTATTCTAATCTTCAACCTATGGCTATATCTGAATAGGAACTAAAATTGGTTAAGTAATCCTTACATACGAACGTAACGTTCATGGAATATCGAGGGTACTACCATTAAATTAACACACTATTATTTTAGTTTACCGCTGCTCATACAAAATGTTACATCGGATTTCAGTGTTAAATTACATACACATATCTCATACAATAACGCATACAATAAAACTTAGAATTTATACTTAAATAAGCTAATAATCTTCGTTCCATTTTGGTATGTTACGTAATTATAAACAGCAAAGGTGATTCAAAAGGTATAGAAATAATCTAAGTAACACATAAAGTAGCACACAAACTATTCAATTCTAAGATTTAATGACCTCAGCATTAACAATATTCAATGTGTATGATCTATTAGGAGTATACAAACCTTATAATATTTTCATTATTAAAATAATATTCCAAACGAATTCGTTTTATATTTAAACAATATCTCTTTATTAGGGGTCCAATAAATGTATATTAATTAATTATTTATATTTTAAATATTTCTCGTAGAATTACTAAGACACTTTTTGGTTTTGTTATGGATCTCAAATATTTTTAAAACAATATAGGAAAATGACTACCAATATGAGGTTACCGTTATTTTCATAATGCATATTCAATATGAAACTTCAAGACAGCCACAGATCCAATCTACTTCATTCTGACGGTACAGCTTGCTTTATATTCAAATCACTGTTTGTGAGCAGTTCTCCTAAGAAAGTTAAAGTAAACATTAACGAATTTTAGTTCTCATAGGATAACGTGCTGAATTTATCTTTTATAAATTTAAACATTCCAATTTTTTAAGCCTAAGCAGTCGTTGCATCAAACCATAGATATAGAAATAAAAAATTATTAGTTGTCTAAATTAATAAATTAGTAATACCACCATCAGACTCAGCCTCATAACAGTGAGCGCCATGTAAAGGTAGGACGTTAGACATGCATATGTGATTGAATACTACAGTATATTGGTTTGCTTTTACGTCATTGGGTTTCAATTTGCTACCTGACGTTTATGGACTAACCGCTATTTATAGCCCCACAAGGCTAAAAAATAACATCGAAATGTACGAAAATGTGATCATCGTAAGTAAAACCTTACACTACAAATAACATTGCTAGATAAGCGATACTGGAAATTTGTTATTTGAAATTGGTAAAAAATATTACTAAATCATAACCATCGATATAATCAATCGATACTGATTAATTATTTTGAACTATTAACTTAAATAATCTATATCAACAGCTGTAAACACTCTAAAATAATACACGTAGGATAATATTTCCATTTTAAATAAGTAATTCTGATTATTAAAAATGGCAGTCAATTTTAGAAAACTACACGACGTTGCTTTTTCGTGGCTTCAATATGTTGGACTTGTACCGAAAAACCCATTATGCGAAGTTTGGGGATGAAACAACTGCAACTGTGAGAGGAGTAAATATGGTCGTCTTCAGTTTTCCTAATTTTGGTTATAATAATTTGTTTGATCACTGTAAATATAAAATTAATATTTTTATTTAAAACATATGATTGTTATTGAGGACTATAGGTACTTTTATATCGATTGATAGTTTGGGATTTGAGATGCGAATATTAGGTATCAATGACTATATTCTTTGATTTAAAAAAACGGGTCGGCTTATTATTAGTCTGATAAGTTTTAAATAAATAAATCATTCCTCCAAGCTAGAAGAGGAATACCACATCGGATCAGAGGATTAGTGTGGGAGTGGTTGTTGGATTTAATTTTCGTTGTTGAACAAGACCACGAATTACATTATTTTAAGACAGTTTCACTTGGGCAAGTTTTATTTCTTTGGCAGAAAGTCCTAAGGGATGGCAAAGTCCGGTGGCAGAAAGATCTCTAGCAGAATCACAATACCTAGCTTTCACTCGAGGTGAAAGTAGCCACCGAGCTGGGGAAGTCAGTGATGATACATCATCATGTGATCTGATAGATGGCATACTACTTGTATAAAAGAAGAATCGTGAAAAGTGTAATCTTTCTGTAAAATCTGTATGTTTATATTTTTCCGGTAGGTTGATATTACGAAGATATAAACGAAGATTTATCCACTTTTTAAGATTCGCTACACTCAACCAATAGACGTAAGTAATGGATTTAGTTAATTCTTTACAAATAAAGATACAAAGACTCTAGAGTTATATTCATGCACTAATATTAAATTTACTATATGCAGGCCACCAAGCCACCGACTGGAGATGAAGATAAAGATATATATATATATATATAACGTATACATTAAATGTAATCTTTTTGGAATATAACGTAGTTTAGTATAAAATAATAAACTATCGACGATAAATGCATATTAACAAATACAAATTTACTAATCTTCTCTACTTTTCCCAATTAATTATTCACCTTATCTTCTTATATTGCCCAATACAATCCAACTATCTGAACTAATGCATTATCAAGTTGTGTACAATATGGTGGCAGTCAGTTACCATGGTGATGGAGGTTGTATCAGAATATGCAGTTAAGACATTTTCTAGCCTCCTTAAACAGAATGACTGAGCATTTTAAAGATAAAATATTCAAATAACTACTGAGCAATTCTTTGATAAAATTTACTATTCCACCGCCATCTTAAATCTTAAGTTATAAAATTATGTTATTGAATAAATGCCGCTCGAAATTGTTTGATATTTATGATAAAATTTAATTTGTATGTGTTGAGAAATACCTGAAACAAAACTATTAGTCGGTCACAATCTTGATAAGTTTCGTTTTACCAGCTAACGTACTCGTCCATCAATCTATATGCAAATATGATATCTTTAGTAACTTTAATCTGAAGTTAATAAATATTGTGACAGTAGTTGTTATTGCGTTCAAAAGCTAGCTTTATATAAATAAGCCCAAATACAAACATACAATGACAACATTTCACTATGTATAATCAGTAATAAAATTTTTATTGTGATTATTCCCTATCGTGGAGGAAGGAAATATTGTTGTTGTATAGTTGTAAAACAATGATTATACTTAGGTTTATAATGTTTAGTAAACCAATAAGTTGTATTCTTTTAATAGTTAAATTAAGCAGAATAACTTTACAAAAAACAGTTTTATATGACCTGTTTACAATATTAATTAATATATTTACCAGTTTTTAACACATTGAGTAGTAATAATCTGAACTTTAGCAAAAATTATCACACGTGAGGATGGAAAATGTATTTATGTTGTCTGCTTAGGCTATCCGGACGATATTGTAAAAATAAATGATATGTATACTTTAAAAGGAGCTTCATTTATATATGAGGAATACTGACTTTGATGACGGTGAAAGTCACTCCTTATGGTTTAGCTGGCTCCTTAAGTGTTACCGATTATTTTTATACTGGTTTTATGGGTAAATGTGATGGAACCGAGAACATAACTGAATAAACTTTAAGCAAACTTTATACAATCGTATGACATTTTAGTGAGAGCTTTTAATTATAATGTAAAAAGAGAGTGTAATTGACTAGGATCAATATTATAATTCAGGAGTAGTATTTAACTTGAGTGCACTCTTACGTTGTAGTACCTTCGATAGCTCATCGAAACTTGGATTTAAACATTGCAGCAAAACCAGCTTTAATAAACAAGCAAAACATATCTCAAGAAACATTTCATCTGTACTCTTAGAATTTTTTATGAAAATTTATTTCTACATAGGCAAAATTGATTCTATGATAATGCATGTCCAACCATGAAATTAGGCTGAGCGTAATTTGTGCCCAACACTCAGTAGGCTATATTTTATATTTCTATCTGCTGGGAAAATGTTAAAATTTTTTTAATTGTATTTGGTCAGCAAGACATCTAGATAATGGAATGGTTTACACAGATTTTCCATGCAGCCTTAGCAAAGCCTATTAAGCCTATGCTTGTGTTACTCCTTCCTCAATTAAATTTTTTTGTTATATTTTTATAAATTGACTAGATTGTGCTTAAACGTTCTAAATTACAATAATATTTTTTAAACTTTTTGGTAATACTTAAAACTATTTTTATTTTATATAATTAATAAAAATAATGCAACAAATACAATATTTTGTAACACACGAATCAAACATTTTTGAAAATGGATCGGAATCTCATTTTTTGTGACGAGATTTTATTTTAAAAGTATTTCGAAATTATTAATTTATTTGTTGGTGTTTGTATATTATAACGAGGATGATTTATTTGATAGTAGGAATTCGTTTGAATCAATCACATCGCAATTAGTGTTTAAGTGAGAAGTTGTAACATGTTTGAACATGAACTGCCTGTCTACAACAACTAAAAACATATTTTCCTCAATTATACATTGATCATTCCATAAACGCAATTATCTACCCCTGCGAGTGGACGTTATCATACAGAAACATGCACTATCCTTGTATCTGCAGTACTCTGGGAATGTAATAGACAACATTTATTACTGTACTGTAATCTCTTTTAAAATTAATAACTTTAAAAATTGTTTCAAAAGTGCACATTTTTCATATTTTAATCGTTTAAACCTATGTGTAAACTGATTACTCTTTTAGACTAGGGCGATATTTGAAATAGTCAATCGACCATCCTGAAAGCTGAACATTGATTTCCCCTCGGTTCAATGATAGCGTTGTGTTATCAAAGAGACTAACAAGCTAACATTCCGGTCACCCTGGCTTTTGGTGTTTAATTTCACGCCACCGTTTGTACAACTCTATGTCACATGTAACAATGCATGGTTATACATTAGCCTATCGTTTATGTATCTAATAAGAAATATTTATTAAATTTAGTTTTATATTTCCAAAAGCTAGTACATTAAGACTATTCAGATAATAAGGTGTACCAATAAATATAAAATGTAACAAAATAAGGATTTATTTGACGCATGATATATCTTACAATGAGTAGAACAGGTTGCATTGAGGCATGATTCTCGTTTAGAAATTGCCTAAATTTTTGACGTGCATAAAAGTATATGTTTATGGTTTTTATGACAAACTAAAAATTGTAATACATTTCATAACACCAAAGATGCTATTACGATTACATTATTTAAGTTTCCAGGTGTCTAGGTTATTTACAGTCCCATAATACTGACTATATGTACATAAAATTAATAAAACTGTCGGTTTAGGCTCTACAACTCCATATTTCATCAAAGAAAAAGGATAAAATGTGTTGCTTGTTTATTAATTTCGTATTTCACTAAATACTTAAATACGATATCATTATTTAATAGTTTGAGCTCTTGTTGATCTCAAACAACTAATAAATTTAAAACAATATCTTTTGTAAAAATTAAACAGAATCAGTATTTAGCAACAACAGCTAAATGCACGTTTCTTTATTTATTTGAATTCTCATTTTATTAACCTAATACGAGTCCCAGTTCCTAATGCGAACGGTTAGTAAAAGGATCTCACACATATAATGAGATGTCTGTTACCTAAAAGTTTCTTTTTAGTTTTCGTGCAAATCTTTTTGTTTCATATGTAGGTTTTGGATTTTAGATCGCTTATTTATTTTATTTTTATTTCTCCTACAATGGTTTATACAAAAGAGAGAAAATATAGTATGTAATAAAAGATACTTTATATAAACTTGTATAATCATACGCCCATTACCTTTATAAATTTTAATAACGATCAGGTTGTTTGTTAATGATTAAGCTTTTTGAGATTGTAATGTCATTTACAGTACAAGGGACGAGTATCAGACTATCATTAGTCGAACTAACTAATGGTCAACAACCGTTTCGCGTGACCGCTCACGACATCCTAATGTTACACCCATTTACTGTGTTACTTCTTTCAAAGGGAAGGGAATTAAAACTTACATTAATTAATTTATGTGATGACATAACGCTACGTATACAGTACACATACAATTACAAATACCCAATAAACATTTAGCGATATTACAAGATTTATCAATCAATCGTGCCTGTATTATCTTCTTAATCTGGAAGGCTGAGATATTGACTGATCCCCTAACCTTTATCAAATAATATTAAGATCAAAATAAATTTATTGTAAAATAATTTTTTTTTACCGATTATATTTCTTTACAAACATACACCATCTGAACAAATACATAAGAAAATTACAACTGAAAATTTTTTTGAGGAAACAGTATCGATAAAAACTTTTAATAATAGGGAATATAAATAATATATTGCAAAATGTGATATGGAGGTCTTAAAAATTATACAATTTTAACACAATCCTCATGTCACTCCTGAGAGAATAAACTAAAAAGGTAATATATTGGTATAAAATAATACTAATTTTGTACTTTTACTGTTATTTTGAAACTTTGATTGGTCGTTTTACATTTATATTTTAACTAAATTGCATCTGTTAAAATAAACATTATAACATTTTTTTTGAACTTTTTAAATGATTTATAATTGCAGCCTGGGCTTGATATATATTATATATTCCTTATCCGAGTTCGTTGAATTGAGGCCGGAAGGGGGTCAAAAGGTGTGTATTACTGTGAGAATAGACTGCAGAGCACAACAAAATCGTATATATTAAATCATATTTCCTAATACTTATAATAGTTATCTAAGGAGAAATACAAGCGATCTCCTGCGACCAACTAACCGGTAATAAGTAGTCTTGTTTAAATGTTTTATCCATTTAATATTATATTTATAACCATATTGCACTGAAATACTTTATTAAGAAACTGTACCTTTACGCAATATTGTAATTTTTCAATATTACGGAATGAAACAATAAACAATGACATAATTATTATTATAGATATTGATTTTAAAAATTAGGTAATCTTAATTAATATTATGGTCTAATACCAGCACCAAATAACTTTTCAAAAATTAACACCTATACTTAATATTTTTAACAAACTTTTGTTTTTCAAAAAGTAGTTGGAATTAAAACTTCAGTACTAAAGATAGTTTTGCAGGACAAAGACTAATATCTAGGTAAGGTAAAACGCTAGAATGACACCTGAGTATTAAATGTACACTGTTGGGTAGATACAATGTTTATAGCGGAGGTTACCTCACATTCTGGTCCCATCTTTTGCTCTCTATCATCACGTCTGTCAGTGAAACCTCAAGTTTTACTACTCCTGGTATATTTTTAGTACAATTTAACCATCGGAAAGTAAGTAAGCTGTAAATGTCTGTGTACTTTTACATTTCTACTAGTAGGTACTGTAAGATTGGATTTTCCAGTGTTCATTTTACATTTAGTCTTATGTGATAAGGATATGCCTATTTCCGCTAAAGTGAATTCCGCCAATGGATATATACATACTTCCTACTATATTTACAGTAGGGTTTGTATTAGCTATTACAGTAACAGATACATAATAACAAGAACTATATAGAATAATAAAGATTTTAATACTGACAATTTCTTAAATATTTCAGTAATTTATTTATATTAAAGACAATTATTTTATAACTACATCGCTTTGCAAGCACTTCTCAATATTAGTTGTCGTGGCGGGCCCATTTTTACAAAGCATCACTTCTAATGCAACATAAAAAGTTTGACTTTTTACTCTTGACCCTAAACATCTCTCAGGAAACCCAGGTCAGTACTTCTTGCTATTAACAGTACTGTTACTGTTGTGAGTAAATAAATTCTTTAACTATCACGTATCTTTAATACACTTACATTTTAAATTATACTCGTTCTCTAATATGAAATGCGATGTCCTTTATCTGTACATACTTTTAACAAATTTATTTATCTTCCAGAAATTCAATTTACAACTATTTCACACATATTCTAGTCAAATGGTTAAGGAGTTCTATAAACAAACATTTTCTAATTTTTCTAATATAATCTACATATCAAGCAATGTAACGTGGATCAGTATGAGTAGATTTAGTTTAGTGTTAAAAACTTTGTTTTGAGCTACGAGTAAAATCTTATGTAACATCCTGTGTACACACACCATATTCAATATGTGCTATTTTCTATTTCAAAACTCTTCATAGGTGACAATAATATCTAAATGTATCCTGGAATGTCTAGACCTATAAACAAGTTTATATTCTCTTAGAAAATGATTACTTCGTAATAAAATGAACACAATAACACTGGTATTATATTAGCATTTCACTAGTTTTACTGTAAGACTAATGTGGCTATTATTGTAGACTTGAATTCATGATTCATAAAATTTCAGACAAAGGATATGAAAAGGTCGTAACCTTCCGTTTTCTTAAGCAAGATGACGTCGGAAGATATAAAAGAAGGATTTTATTTACACCCTTACAAGGAAAGGATACAGTTTTAACTCAGCTTACGTAAGATTAATTACAATATATCAAAATATTTATTACATTTTTATGTCATCAATTAAATGTCTTCTTGGTTCCTTTCTAAAATTTACTTTACTGCATACATTATACAATGTTTACTCTCATTATAATTCCTTTACGATTCCATTACCAAGATAATATAGGTTAGATTAAGATATCTATAGACTATTAATGATTTGAAATGTTCTCCTTCCTGAAAGCCAGTAAATTTTGGCCAGTACTGAATAGTTGTTAAATTTTATTATTCTATCACAATAAAGTATTACAGTGTAATGAAGACAACCTAAGCTTCAGAAACACGTATAAGTTTCCACAAGTGCAAACTTAAGGAATCCAAGGGACAGTTGTAACATATTTAGATGGTAAATTTTCATATTATTCTGTCATACGTTTCGCCGTAATTTCATAATACGTTTTCCCACACAGGTATATAAAATTTGAGTGAAAAATAAGAAAAAGAATGTATTATATAGATTACGTTCAATAATATAAAAATGTTAAATTAGATTTCTCAGTGAGTCTTACTGCCTTATTGTTTTGTTATTTATGTCATATACAAGTTTAGTTTTATTAGTTTTTAGATCAAGCTGATTGCTATTGGTAAAGGTTACAAACAAGTATGTTTTATTTAAATTAAAGTAAATTTTATTGTTGATTGTAAATTCTATTTATTCAACATACAGATTGCACCTTAATTAATAATTATTTTCTGAGCTAGGCTTAGTAATATTTGTAAATATTTTGTTACTGTCCATTTCTTAGTTAATTTTTCAGTTTAGTTTTATTGTTTACATCTTTTGGAAGAATTAAATCATTATCATTGTTATAATTTTACTAAGATTTTCAGACATTTGGTTTCATATAAAATGTTATATTATTGCAGTATACTAAGTTGAACTTGCTTAATAAATTTTAAGAAGTTCAATTTAAACATTAACAAAACAAGTTTTGAACCCCTTACAATCAACCATAATGCACGATTAGGAATTACGTGATCCCTGAACGGCAAACATTTTATATATAAATATTTTACTACCATTATAAAGTACACAAATTTATCATGCATCAACATTTTTCAATTGATTTAGTTAAACGTAACTGATTTAGATTCTATGAACAAGGCAGACTAAACAATGACCGTTATATACTGAAAGTTAACATGGATTTTATGGCTGCATGAAGCGGAACAAATAAACCATAAATTCCTTAAACTACCAGTTGTAATGTATATGGAACTGTTTTTTATCACAAAACGTTTATAGTGTTAAACCTGTAACATCAAAATAACCCTTCGTAAATCTGATATATGAAAGTTATTGTTATTGTTACTATTTTCCCCCAAAATCTTTACTGGAATGGTTTTGCTTCCACCAAAATTTATGTATCGAATAGTTATATTATAAATTTCATTAAAAATTTGCATTTGCACCTTTTTTACAATGTTATTTAAATAGTTGTCGCGAACTTATTTTAAGTAAATTGTTTCAAAATAATTAACTAACTATATTTCCCGTTAGAATGTTATATTTTTATAATAAACAGGTTAATATTATTATAAATAGGATAACAATTATTGACTACGCATTTAATAGAAATAACTTTTTTTAATTTTCGAGTTTAGTACGTTAAAATTATCATCGAACACACAAATTATATTATAGGGTGAATTAGAACAGATCAAAATGAAAAGTAAAATGTATAATTTTACAGTTATGTTATTATTATTAAAATAAATCACTAATTACTTAACTATATCTATTAGAGTAATTAAGTAGGTAAATAGGTACAAAATTCTGAATTTCACAAATACAATTTTATCATCTTAATCTCATTGTTTAAATATCTAGTGCTGATGATTTATACAAGATTTGGCTAATGGGCTTTAATTTTACTGTAATGCATTATTATTTTTATAATAAAAAAATATATTATACAGCATTAGATACTGAATTTCTATCCAATATTTGTGCTTTAAATAAATAAATCAATTTGTTTGTAACCTATTTGTATCTTTTCCTTACTATCCGCCTTTATCACAAAATGTTTCACTACTATAAAATACATCAATCTTACATTATTACTCTTATAAAATCTTACATTGCATAAGCATCTTACAAGCATCCAGAAAGAAGAATATTTAAGTAATTATCTTAAAATTTATGATTGCAAATTATAAAAATGATAAAATTTACAAAAGATTTAACCTCATCTGTATTTATGAGTCAGCATGCAAACCGAATATACAGGCCACCTTCAACTGTCAGATAGGAGGAGCGACTACAAAAAATGGAAATTATTTTTGAAGTGCTTGACTATAGAGTTCGATAAACGAAACCTTATGAGACAAATGCGTATTTTTCAATATTAGAAAAGTAGTAGATAATTTATTTGTTTCATGGAATTATTTCTTACTAGCTGTTACCCGTGGTTTCGCACGCAATATTTAGAATCGAAGTCTTTATATTACTCAGTAAAAGCAATTATTATGTAATATGATGGTCCAATAACATTTTTAAAACGTAAATAGGCACACTTCAGGTAGATATTAATATTATATATAGTCTTCCGATCATATGTTAGTTTGCTTATTTAAACTCATATGTGACAGATACGGCCAAATACAAAATAATTGAGTCGGAAAAAGTAAGCGCTCTGTGGTGTAATGGTAGCACATTCACCCGGCAAGTGAGAGATCCGGGTTCGACTCCCGGCGGAGCAAGTACTTTTTGCGATTCAGTGTTTATTGAAATTAAATAAGGCTATTGCCCTTTATACAATTTAATGTAAATAAAAGTCGTTTGACAGGTATTTGGTCTTCCGATCATATGTTAGTTTGCTTATTTAAACTCATATGTGACAGATACGGCCAAATACAAAATAATTGAGTCGGAAAAAGTAAGCGCTCTGTGGTGTAATGGTAGCACATTCACCCGGCAATTGAGAGATCCGGGTTCGACTCCCGGCGGAGCAAGTACTTTTTGCGATTCAGTGTTTATTGAAATTAAATAAGGCTATTGCCCTTTATACAATTTAATGTAAATAAAAGTCGTTTGACAGGTATTTGGTCTTCCGATCATATGTTAGTTTGCTTATTTAAACTCATATGTGACAGATACGGCCAAATACAAAATAATTGAGTCGGAAAAAGTAAGCGCTCTATTATATGTCTTCCGATCATATGTTAGTTTGCTTATTTAAACTCATATGTGACAGATACGGCCAAATACAAAATAATTGAGTCGGAAAAAGTAAGCGCTCTGTGGTGTAATGGTAGCACATTCACCCGGCAAGTGAGAGATCCGGGTTCGACTCCCGGCGGAGCAAGTACTTTTTGCGATTCAGTGTTTATTGAAATTATATATATATATATATATATATATATATATATATATATATATATATATATATTAAACTGTATAAATGTCAATAGCCTTATTTAATTTCAATAAACACTGAATCGCAAAAAGTACTTGCTCCGCCGGGAGTCGAACCCGGATCTCTCACTTGTCGGGTGAATGTGCTACCAATACACCACAGAGCGCTTACTTTTTCCGATTCAATTATTTTGTATTTGGCCGTATCTGTCACATATGCGTTTAAATAAGCAAACTAACATATGATCGAAAGACCAAATACCTGTCAAACGACTTTTATTATATATATATAATTGAATCTGAAAAAATAAGCGCTCTGTGGTGTAATGGTAGCACATTCACCCAGCAAGTGAGAGATCCGGGTTCGACTCCCGGCGATATATAAACTTACGTAGGACCGAGATGCCTACTTCGGTTAAATATTGCCTACTTAAGACCGTTTAAATTCACTTACCTACTATGTCACAGTTTTGCTTGCCATATTGCCTCAATCAAAATACTATATAAGTTCGATTATCTATTTCTCGAAAATCTATTTTGGTCAAAATCGTGTTGACATAGTTGAGTTTACCTTGTCCTGATGAAGAAAATACACACATAAGTAGGACTGAAAAGCCTATTACGACCTAGGGGGAAGTCCTACCTACTTCTTGCGTACTTTCGGTATAAGGGGGAAATCCCTATTGAGGTTATGAACCATTCCAAAATAATCGTTTTTAAAGTTCTGCGTTATACCAGTCTTGGTTTTTGGACTATATCCAGGGAAACAATGCATCGTTGAGGCATGGTATTGTTCATTTCTCTGTCTTCCATAAGCCACTGTTAAAATTAATGCAATATCACAATGTCAAGAAAGTCCACCAGTTTAAAGTATATGTGAAAACATTCATAACTTTGTACATTAAGATTGGTTACATAACAGTGTTTAAATAATATTTAAAATGCACTAGATTATTTTAATCCATCACTGGCGCAATCTGGATAAAAATGTATATATTAACTTCGTATTTACTATCTGCGTTACACTACTCGTCAATCACTGTTTACTTAATATTTCATAAAATTTAAATGTAAACAGATGTTTCAGTCAATTTTTCGACAGAAGTTTTGAACAGCTATTTAGTGCCAGTTTTATTTGGATTGTGAAACGTAAAAATTACATTTTTTCGAAATTTCTAAATATTCAAGGTAACTTTTCTAATATTTTGGTTCATAAAAACCACCCTTGAACTTCAGAGAACATTAAAACAAAAGAATTGGCCAAATTGGGCCAGGCGCTTACCAACACATTTTTCGATTAATTTTTATTTATAAGAAGATATATACCACAGTTATTATTGTAAGTTATAATATTAAATAAATAAATTGGTAAGAAATATATATATATATATATATATATATATATATATATATATATATATAATTGATTCTATATAAATGATTATATATATATATATATATATATATATATATATATATATATATTAAGATAAAAATTGTTACTCAGATTGTAAGCATGAAAACTAATCATAATTGTTAAGGTTATAACATACATAAAACACAATTCACACGATATTACAATATAAACTCTGTTATTGTAAATCTTAAACAGTGTAATGAGGAAAAAAGGCTCTGAAAAGAGTAATAAACACTGATCCTCAGGAATATTATCCTTTTTTCTTTATAGTAGTTAATTGCCTCTTCAATGAGATACACTACTTCTTCTTAATCGGGTGCAATGTTTCATCCTGTAGTATTCCGTGTTACTGCATGTCTTCTTTACTGGCTGAGCTACTGCTAAAACCCTAAATTATCAAAGGAATTTCCATGGGCTCTATGAAAAAATAATTTCTTGATAAACCTAATACACCTTGATTGTTTCACTGATTTATAAGTAATATAATTTTCTCATTTAAGTCCAAATCATCCGAGAGGTGCACACATATGTCGACTACAAACCCAGACCCATTGCAAGCTATGGAAGATACAAATCTGCAACCTCGCTGCCCACACAGAATTTGACTCATTCTTTAGTTACATTATCCTTCCTCTCTGGAAATAGGCAATTTACTCCATTCCCAAACTATCCAAATTTTGCGTGTTCTTCTTCATTGCAACTAAAAGAAAAAACTTAGTGGTTTTATCATTTTAATAGATATAAATAAATTTGTCCGTACTATGGTTTTTCATTTTTTTTATATTGACAGTTTTTAAACAAATATTAAATTCTATTTTCGTACATATGTTTCTCATAATAAAGTTATTTTTGCGTAGTATATAAGTATATAACTGATCAGAAATGCAATTTGAAAGAAAATTCACAGTTAATACGCAGCTTAGTACTCGCCCATCAAAATGATGAACAAAGGAAATTCGCAGTTGATCGACAATTGAGCTCGGGTATTTCGGAACAGCCAAATTAAATTGGTGGATTCCCAATCAGTCTGGTTGCTGTAATTTCGTTTAAAAGGCAGAGGATGGAGTTGATGAAGCAATAAACGCTGTACCCTCACACTTGGGCATCAATCAAATATAACCTGTGAATCACTGACCTTTTTATTAGTAAATTGTCCTTTAATAATATCGTTTATCTTGCAAATGTTAAAACATTTTTCATTATCAAAATAAAAATTATTTTTTTAAATTATAAATCATGAATAAATTGTTTAGAAATGTTAAGTCTATCTATTCAGATTACATGAGAAATCATCATTACCATAACCAATGAGGTGTCTCGAAGCACCCAGACCGGAGTAAAAGGGTAGAGTCCAAACAACCAAGGCCATATTATTTGAAAGATAGTATGAATTCAGATCCTTACAGACTTAATTACTTTTATTATTAATTACTTATTACTTTTATTACAGATATAAAACTATAATAAGACATCAACTAGAACTATATTTTACTAAAACAATAATAGGAATTAAACTTTGAATAATAAGACGGGAAAGTGTATAGCACAGGCCTTTGTAGCTTTAAATTTTATAAACCATGAATGAAGTTACTTATTTTAGAAATAAAATATCAATAAGTGAAAGATCCAAAAGTACAATCGGCCAAAATCAGCACCATGCACACTCATACAATACTAAAGTAAGTAATATGAGTATCAATTGGTAACTCGAGGTGTAAAAGAGCTTTATGTGCCATTGCGCTAATTAAGACCTGCTAAGCCTCAAAGGAACAATATATTATCTCGTATGGAATGACCACCAAAATGACAGAAAATCTAGAAAACATTGTATGATTGGACTTTAATCAAACTCCCAATTATATTAAGATCAATATAATAATTTCAACACAGGAAAAGTATTATAATACAATGACACTCTTAATAACCACTTTAAAATAGCGTATTATAGCTATATTAGTCATAAATGAGGGGCACAAGAGTATTGAGTGATGACACTCATTACTAAACATTGAGCTATTGGTAAAAAAAGTTTTAACACTAAATACTATAGCTAGAGTAGTCATGCTACATAACACGTCCGCTATTGAGGGAAATAATGTTTTAAGTAATAATACTCGCGTCATTTAACATTGTGAAAGTTTTAACATTGATTACTATAGCTATAGTAATATTGGTATGGAATATGTCCACTACCGAGAGGCACAATAGTATTGATACACTCTCATTAATAGACGTTTAAATTCTTGGAAGCTAAAGTGATAACATTGTATATTATAGCTATAGTAGTATGAGTATGTAGTATGTGCGCTAATGAGGGACCTATAGCATTGATGTCACTTTCATTATCAGTCGTTGAGATGCTTGGTAGAAAATGTGTTAAAATTGTACTCTATCTACAGCTATAGTAGTGTGGGTATGTAATATATCCGCTACAGAGGAGCACAATCATACTGATAACGCTCTCATGATCTAATATTGATACTCTTGGTGTTTAATAAATTTGTTAAACACAAATACTAGTAAATATTATCAATTATCAAGTATGCAGTGCATAGAATACATTAATAAAGTTAGTATCTAACTTCCAATATAAATTAAAATCTACTATAAAAACCATATGCGTTGTTTTATTGATCGGGGAACAAGGTAAAATAAACTATGGAAAAATATTAAGACCGAATTAAATTATAACAGCCACAAGCACAGGTACACTTTTTGACACATTTTTTTGACTGTAGCGGCAATGCAAACTCAACATTGACGTGTGAAATATGATTTACTCGAACTATAATTTTTCATACACGTTCAAAGTCTATGAAATCGTGTGCGAAGCCGTTGGCACAGCTAGGTGTAATATATAGCCTAGAAATAAAATAGAGAATTTATAAACTTTCAAAACTGTAGAGACAGAATGGACCCTAAGAAAGGATATTATGTATTTTTATATAGGCTAATGAACTTATTCGATTGGTTCAGAAGTCTTACTCTTGCTAGATTTATTATATATGCAATTACACCACATTAATTCTTAACTCCATGTCGTATAAATAATATTTTGGCTGATCAAAGAAGCCTTGATATATTTACGATACTAAATGTATCAATGTCAAAGGAAATTCCAAGAATGGAGTATGACTAGCGCACCTAGCCTGAGGCCATACTCTCCTGTCTACGCTATGAAACACGCAGGGTAATGGGGATGGGCGCCCAAGATAACATTAAATTACAAACATTGCTGCGTGTGTTATCACATTCTAAACCTGCTACTCTGCAGGGACGTTTTATTTATTCCCACAATTACCGTAATTTACTCTTCTGTAGATAAATGTTTGCCCTTACATGATTTCCTTACATCAGTTACTAAGAAACACAGTAGAAAATCCTGCTTAGGAATTATTAATGAGGTGGGAATAAGGTTCTATCAAATAAATATGCAATGCAGGAGGGAAATCTTCATTAAGCTTCTGCATGACTTAACAAATTTCACTTCTTCTAACCGACAATTTATATTCTTTATACTGAATGAAAACTTTTGCAACGCACATTGTCTTCAGTTCTATAAAAAAGTAACTCTTAATCAACCCATAGACCGTTTTATCATTACTCCTTAAATATGTTGCTCAATATAATTTATTCCTTTAAATAATAACATAACCCATATGATTCAAACTGCTTTAAAGCCTAGATTATAGAACCTATAGGATTAAAGTAAACACATTACACCAACGTACGGTGATACGAAAAAGCCAGACAACAAAACTGTTGCACGTCACATTATCTTTTAAACTTACTGTATAAAAAAATAAATTATTATTATAAACTGAGTTAAAGAACAAGCATCACGATACGTCACCTCGCAGCAACCAACCACTGAAAACTGATAAATGCCTATAAATGCTTTTCGTTACGGAAAACTCACAATAGAGACGAGGCAGGGAAATCTGAATGGACATGATTTTTAGGTTTCTTTTATACTCTTTTTAGTATTTACAAACAACGTCCTGATTTCAACTAACTGTTTACTGGTCACTATTACGTTTTAGAGAAATTCGTTTTGCCTTGTATTAATATACATTTGCCATACGATGACATTTGAGCCAACACTGCTCACCTATTACATTTTTATATCCCTCCTTCTTTTTGTTATTTTTGTCCTTTTTATTCATAACGTGTGATAGTATTTTTTTCTCGCTTATGCATACTGCATTTTATACTGTAAACACGGTTTTGCTTAATCCTGCTTTAAATACGCTTACGTACTTTATATTTTGCACCCAACTCCAGTGACAGCCTACAAAGGTATAAAATTACTTTCATAGATGTATAAATGTTTTAAAAGTTATAGGTTTTTTTTTGGAAAATACAATTTAGCGAGACGTATCTTTCTATTTCTATTTTTTTATTGTTTGAAAGTTTTGTTTGATCTAATTAGTGCACTATTAAAAATAAATTTATTTTTATTGTCATATAATTCTAGAATTGTATTATTGTTCATGTTAGTTGGTAAAGGATTTTATAGTCTATTGAACTATGTAAGTAAAACATTACAGCTTGTCAGACTACAGTAATAACACCAGTCTTGAAACAGCTATAACAACAGATCAAACATCGGACTTTGAAGTTGTTGTATTGTGCCAACGTCAGACCCATCCTTGAGTACTGTAGCGTGATGAGGACACCCAACCAAGTGGGCCTTGTGAAGCAGATGGAGAACGTCCAAAACAGATTCCTGCGGCTTTTTGGGTGTCGATTGTGATTTCCCTTTAGGCTTGTCCCCCTTAACGAAATAAAAGGGCTGCTGGGTCTTCACTCCCTTCAGTGCAGGAGGAACCCTCAGGATGCACTGTTCCTATACGGGGTCATTACAGGACTGGTAGATTGTCCAGCCATCCTTGGCCACATAGGATTACGCTGCTTCACTGGAACTATGTCTAGGGATTTATTCGAGAGAAGAAGTCTGAGCAGTAATTACGAATGCCACAGCACGATGAACAGAGTCCAAATCCTAGGAAATAAAATCGCTCCGCACTTGGACTTTTTTACGGCGACCACACACACACACACACACACACACACACACACACACACACACACACTCACCCGTGAATCTGTGACCTGTTACCTTACTATTTTTATATTATTTTAGGATTATTTATTGGGGTTAATGTTAATATTTAAGTTGTTGTTTTATCTAATGTTTACGCTTATATGAAATTATTGTTATGTTATGTTATATTATAGTTATTGTTTATTATGTTATTTATTTATATATTGTTATATTATTATGTTATTATTGTTGGTATTCTTATTGTATCATTATACTCATTTGCTGTTAAATATATTGTATAGTAACTGATTGTTTGAGACAAAACTTATAAGTTATTGAATATATTATTGGTCTATTATGACCAGTTAATTATATGCTTGAGCATTTTGTCAGAACCGGAGTTGTCTATTGAAGCAGCGATCACTTTTACGCATAGAGTGTCAGATCAATGTATATTAATATCAATGTATTTATTTTTTATTGTAAATTGTAGCCTGGTAAGTTTGTACATTTATTATTTGTATGTTTAAGTTATTTAGATTAAGATATTGAAATTGTATAATGGATTTGCCGTTGGAAGTGAAAAATAAAATTATATAAAATCGCAAAATTGTATACGGGTCACTAGTAATTTGTTGAAATTATATAGAATGCAAAAATATATATTTATTTGATTTATTTCGTAGTTAGCTGAGCGTTAACACCGCCTTTCACTCGAGAGGCTGAAAAATTTAATTTATATTAGTCCGTCTGTCTGTCCGCACGATAACTCAACAACGAATTGATCTAGAGGCTTGAAAGTTTGCATGAAGATGTATTTCGACATGAGCAGCTCTTAGCTCAATGCTGGCTCATATCACACAACAAAACTTGCCTGAAGACTAGGAAATATGTATACATTGATCTTATATTTAACCAAAATAGCAGAATAAACAAAATTGTAATAACATAACTACGATAAAAATAGATTTATTTGAACACGTGACAATTTGATTCATAGTATTAAAACAGTTTTTTGTGGAAAATCAGTTTTTAAAACTTAATAACAAAATTTGATTTCATCCCACTCTTGCGATATTCTCTCTAGTTAACAGACACTGTTATTTTTAGCACTGCTATGTATTCTAACATAATGCACAGAAATATGAATTTATTTTATGGCAAAATATTTCAAAACAGATTTGTAAACTTTGAATGTTCATTAAATTTCATTTCTGCATAGATAAAAATGACTTCTATGATGGTGTATGTAACCACGGAATTCAGTTTAGCTTAATTGAATCAACAATAAAAATTTTACAATCAATCTGGAGGTTTAAAAAATTTCCCCTTTGTCTGCCGGGAGGATTTAAAAATTCGTTTTATTTACGACTGTCTATATGCTAACTGTCCACAGATCATTTCGAGAATAAAATGAGCTGTATCTAGATACAGATATAGATTTAAAATTTTGTAAGCACCTGCTCTTTGATTGCCCAGCAATAGCAAGAGAGCGGTATGCCATCTTTGGTAGCTTGAACAGGGGTGGCGAGTTTTCCCAGGAGGACTTGATAGGTTGTTTTCGGCGGTTTGTTGAACTGCTGAAGTTGTAGACTGGTAGTCCTCATGGTGTTTTCGGGGTGCGCAAAAGGCCCTTGAGGCTTAAGTGCATGGCAGTAGGCCGCCCCAAGGAAGAAAAAAAAAAAAAAAAAAAGCAGTCTTACATTGCATAAAACATGAATACAACCAGCTCTGAGAGGAACAGGAGCTTATACCCTGACTGCAGCTATAACACTATATCTGCCGGTATCGCAATAACTGATATGATTAATGGGTAATGAAGTAGCAGGTGTATTAAATGGAGGACAAAGTACGATATAATGCACTAATTAAATTTGTATGACAATACATAGCAATAAATTTGTCATTTATTATGTATTTTGATGCTAATCATTATGGATATATTTACAAAAGTCTATGTCGGAAATATGTCAATTCTTACATAACACTCTTAATATTTGGTATTGTACGGTAATGGTCAAAGAATTTCTAGGTTCAGGTTCATACTTTTTAGTTCTTTGAAGTAGGAAGCAAAGTAGGATTTCTATTTCTCCATGCAGATATCCTTATATCCAGAAGTTAAGTACGTGACAGTGTAAGATTTCAGCCATTACTCTTAGCGGAAAGGAAATAGAGCTATAACCAACATTCGCTTTATTCATATTAGATAACTATTGGTTTCATTCTTTCAAACATCACGAAAAATTAAACACGTGAACTGGAAGGTAGAATAAATTGTGGATATAAATATTTCATAAACTTATTTCTAAATCATCAATGAATAGTGTTTCTTTTTGAGGATACTATCAAGAATATTTACGTTTCTTTTGCGTAATTATTAGGCTGTTCCTAAATTGAAAACGTACATGAAAAATCATGTACACGACGAAATTTAAAATATTTAATTATGAAGAGAAGGTATTAATCCAGTAAATTTAATTAAATAACGATTATTCAGCAAAAGTCCATAAAAAGTTCATTGTATTTTGAAAGTTTTATTTGAAGGTTATAAGACATTATAACATTAATTACATATTCTTCCATTGACGTTGTAATTATGCTATGATTATGAATGTTTTTTGTATAATTCAGATTATATTAGTATTCTACATTTTGTTTTTTATTTTATAGATACAGTGATTGATTTACATAGATGTTTATTTATTCCCTCTTCAGATATTGTAAGTTCAACGTAGCTTGTTACACGACACGTGGTGCGGTGTATTTCTAGAATGTGATAAATATGGAACGTATTTTTGATTATAATCATTTTTAATAATAACATTTTGACTTTAAAATACCGGATAGGAATACCGTTTATTTAGGATTTCTTAATGAATATATTTATGACTTACCCAATGTTAAAAGAGTATAGAAAGTTGTATAAAATGAATAAAACCTACTCGTATATAGACACTAATGTAAGGAACGTTTGCATGCATTGCGTGATTCATGTGAACAGTCACAGTACTCATTATAATGAGACATCATAAATAACAGATGTTGTGGGGCTCGCGTGGGTTACAGCAGAGGCAGAAACGTGTACGAACCTCACGAGACTCGTAACTTTGCTGACAGATCTCCAGAGAACTATAATTAACTATTATACCCACAGTAACCATATTCCACTTTATGTACATTAGGATGAGTCCAACTGACCTTTAAGTTCTGTTTGATTATATATTATCACTACACAAGAAAATAAATTGATGAATTCAGTAAACATCGTTTTAAACCCTTTCAGTACAATACATGGTCCAAGTGAAATTTTCTAGTAATCACAAGGCAAGAAGCTTATAAATTGCACCTAGTCCTATAAGGACCTTTACGCTGCTTCCGGAGTGACAGGATATTCTGGATGGGTTCAAAGTTCCATACTCCCAACTACACGACGTGTTTATAGTGAATTCTTGAACTAAAGGTGCACACTGAACAGTTCATAGAAACAGACTTTACCTTGTGTGTCAGTTTAACGCACACGGGGCTAAATGCACAAATCCTTGTAAGTGAAATTGATGCACTCGTGCTGAATGTGTAGTAACTAAATTTTCATGGGATTTGTATCAAATTTTATTCCAGGCCTGAAGAAAAAAATAATTCTACCTCGTAAAATGATCCTTTTTAGCGTATAAAATAAATTTAATACATTCAAAACTATTTTTAAGTGCCTACCAGTTAATATTATAAGTTAACACAATGTAGGGCATAAATCATTTTACGAGAGGGCAATTCCTTATTTGAACACGTGCTCAAAGAGTTTATACTACTAGCAATATTCACTAAGAAATATCGCTTAGATTTTTGGGAACTTACCTTCCCGTCAGTAGGTGTGACACCGATTTGACAGCGCCTGGAATTAATCTGATTACTACTGGCAATAAATCATGTAGCCGAAACGGCATCTCAAGTTAAAGGCGCTATACACCCTTATACCTGAGCACACCTGCAGCTTTAGAATTAAATGAACTAATCAACCATACACGATAAATGATTTTATTAATAAATACAGTGATATATAATGCAATAACACCCATAGTATATAAGTATGATTAACTAAACTCAATGATTATATACCTACGGTAACTTCAAATATAAGATTTGTAAGATCTATAAAAAGAGATCATTCAACAAATTTAATTTTAATCCATTTAAATGTAATATTGCTTTATATCTTTGTAATATTATCACCGATCATGAACCTAGTATCTTTAAATTCTTAAATATGAAATGCAAAAACCCAGTAATATGTCAAGAGTGAATTTGTTTAATACTCACAGATACTCTGCAGGATATCGGATATCTCGAGCAAATATGACATTCTCTGAGTGAGGTCAATGAACTCATATTCTTTTGTTATGTTGAGTATTTTAGTGTATTTACAGATGCCTTCACGAGTGTAATAAAACTAGAGTTGGGAAATTATAAACCAACGCGTAATAATTGTGCCAAACAATCATATTTACTGGAAAATAAAGATTTTAACAAGGTTGTAAAGGATAATTTGACAATGCATCACCTCAAGAGTAATTGAATGTAAAGTATTTAATTTTCTTATAATAAAACCACTAACATGGTTTACTTTTTAAAACGGGTTTTCTTATTACAAAATATAATATAGAAATTGAAAATCGTTAGTGCTGTCGAAATTGCACATATTAAGGTATTGTTTTAGTTAATAATGTAAAAAACAACTATATTCAGGCTTATCGAAGTAGCTTAGTATTACATTACAGTACATGTAACAGTGTAAAGTTAAATTTGACACTTATGAAAGTATTTGAATGAAAATACTTGTTTTCAATGTAGACTGTTAAGGTGTTGAGATCACGTTTAAGTGTGTAATTTTATATGATGACTCGTGCACTTGGTATTTAGTTTAAACCAAATAAACTAAATAAGAGTTAAGTCTATTTCAAATAGAAGGAAATTAATTATTACATTATCGTTTTATGCAATGATTATTCATTAAAGATCTCAAAAGATGAAATTGGATTAGGAGGTAAATTCCTTAAAATTTAGCCGCTAGTATACATATGCAGGTGAGTCGACTATTTCTAAGGATGCACTATATTCAGTAGTCTACTATACAAATGCATCGCGTGCTACATTACGATTTCTCTTCAACGTCTGAGTTTATTTTGAGTTTCAAAGAGAGAATTTGGAAACAATTTTATAGACTTTTCGTTAATATAAAAACAGTATTTAAGGGGTTTTATATTATTTGTTCGTTTCTATAATTTTAAATTCAAACGATAATCGTGCTTTAAATCTTTTATAAATTATACCTAATAAATATTTGTTATAGTTTTTTCAAGATTTTATATACTATATATTGTGTCTTAGCGATTTTATGTGCTAAAAGAATTTTAAAAAATACAAACTAGAAGTACTCGTATGAAATTCTTTTTGCAAAGACTTTTAGAGAACATTGTTAAATTACAAAATTGCCATGAAAAAATCAAGAGAATACCATCGTGATAACAGAAACCGAATGGTAGAAGGCTTCCAAAGACAATATCGGAATAAGAAAATGCTATAATGCAATATCGGCAATACATTTTAGTGTACCATTTAGTCTATAATAAAAAACCTACAAATCTATTATTTTTAAAGATACAAAAATTTCGAAAAATTGCTAAAAAACTTCCTCATCCGTGTTTTTCTTTCACATGACTTTACACACTACCACAAAATGTTTTAATATTAGTTTTTTTTCTCAGTCTAATTCTATTACTAGTCGGTTTTTGGAATTATTTTTTTACAGATTAGGTATCCAGTGTCCTTATTCTGTGCAGAGATATTGTTTGTGGTTGCCCATACCTGTATGTTTTTCATTTACGTGCAACTTCTTTAGTTCTTATCGATGGCTTCGTTGAGTTATCGGTAAATATTTATTACATTCTTAACTTTATGGTTTTAAGAATTGAGATAAAGAAATACAATCGAATCCTCAAAATACTTTGTCATCCATAACTGAGGCATACCTCAGTTAATTCTTATTCGTACTTTTAATTAGTCTATCGTAAATAACAAACTCGCAGTTCTAGAATCTATTTCTGTTACATTCATGAGGTGACAATACACTGTAGCACTAATTTCTGTTTATGGTATATTAAAAAGTTTGACGCAGACTTTACGGACCTGTTTATATCTGTCAATAACATTGCCATTACTGGTTTTATTGTGTTCTGTTTTATGGTTGTGAGTTATGACATCATACTATATTACCTTTAGTATGACAAACTCTCTACTGCAGTATAGTTGTAATACAGAGTATCCATAAATAACTGTATTAAACCAAACTTTACCATTTGACCCGTTAGGTTAAGTAAGAAGTCTAATATACTTGGTTAACGACTTTCTGTGTTTGTTTTATTAAGGAAAAGATTATATTTTCCAATTTATAAAAGAGATAAAATTCAAAATTTTTTGAATGATTATTTTAAATATTATTTCCAGTTTTTAAATATATTTCAGAAATATATCATATCAGGTATCAGAAAGCGACAAAATATGCGCCAAACTGTAACTATCATAAAGTTGAATATTTTTAAAAGAGACTGTAAGAATATTCAAATTCGAGTTACTATTTAATGTAAATTTTTAAATAAAACTTGATTCACTATCTCAAATTAATCACCGAATAGTAAAGATTTTAATGAACGCCATCCTACAATTTAACGATACTTATCAATATAATGTATATATTATATATAATATATATATTTTGTGTGTGTGTGTGTGCGTGTGCATGCGTATTGCTTAACTGTCAATAAATAATTACCGAATGGTAAATTTATACCGAGCGCTATCACACAGATTAAATACATTCATTGATATATTAATGTTGAGTAAATACTGGTATATAATAACTGATTGGTAAGGATTTAACGGAGCACCATATCACACTTGACATACACTAATCGATATATTAATGTTGCTTAACTGCTGATAAATAATAACCGAATTTTAATGGTTTAATTAGCGCCACCCCACGTTAGAAACACACTAACCGACATATTAATGTTGCCTAACTGCTGATACATAATCACCGAATGGTAAAGGTATAACTAAACACCATCCCACAATTGAAATACAATAACCAATATATTAATCTTCCTTAAACCTAATAGTTGTGCATGTAAATGCCCTCTAAAAATTTTCATTAGGCTATCTTATGTAGTTATAAAGATAATATACCTTAGTCAAAATAAATGATTTATAAGAAAAAGTATCCGGCAAAAGTAGTTTCTATAAGTATTTTCTAATTTAAGTGCCACATTTAATGATAGTGAACAAAAGTGTTGTAACTAAGTAATTGTATTAAGGATTATAAATAAGGCAAATTTCCCAATATAAAAATTTTCTGTAAAATTAATAATTTATAAAATCCCAATTGTGCCTACCGTGAGTTAATCGCGCTTTTCACAAAGTAATATCGTAAAAACATATTATATTCCACAGTCAATAACAGTTATTATTACCTTCGTCAAATTCAAAAACATTTTTTTTGCCAAAAATTACAAGTTTCGGTTATAACCAGACTACACCATAAAATTGGATCCGCCACGTAAAGTTGGTGTATCGCATGACGTTATATGGACATTATATGCATAACACAATACGGATACAAGCAAGGAAACACTTATATTTGTTATATATTTTTTCTTTTAAAATCGTGGTTTGAATAGTTTGCAAGTCTTATAGTGTAGTGGATAGCTGACTACTTCATTGAGGGTATTGCGGATGATAAATGTAACACTATAAAGGACCTAGGTGTTGCGATTAATTCGACCTATGCGTGTGGCTCCAATATAAACAACATCTTTTCTAGAGCCTCCAGATCCTTGGGATTGACTTTCGAGATATAGGCGGAGCTTTGATGCAGCTGCACAAATATTCTACAACCACGCACTTGAATTGATAAAATATGTTCGTCTCTAGCGCATACAGCGCAGGCATAGTAATTTACCTCACTGATAGTATTTTTTCCACCGCTCTATGGAAGTTATTATCGATCTATTTGACTTCGAATAATTTTTATGTATTAAGTTAAAAACTGTAAACACTCTAATGTATTCCTATAATTCTGAGATATATGTTTGGTAAGGGACATCATATTTCTCGGTGCACACAAGTAATTTTCTATAATAACATAAACATTGGTTTGATAAATATATATTTTATGTCAGGGAATGTCCATTTATAAATACTTAGAACGTGCGTATTTGAGAATAAATGAAAAACTATGTGGATACCAAGAACTTTGATGAAGTTTTTTTTAATTATTTGTGGCTATTAAATAATATCTGAGTTATTCAGATATATTCGGGTCATCGTTTATTAAATTTACTTTTCAAGAAACTAAATACAATAATTCAATAAAAAGTGTTCTTAACTCTAATATGTATTTTATATTTGCTTTGAGGGTTAAATTTGCGTCTTCACCATGTTGAATAACATTTCCGTCCTACATAACTACTTTAACATCATTTACTTAAAAGAATAGCACATGTCCCCAGGAATGAACCGTTTCGAACCCTAATAGTAATAATACAATCAGGACGTAAGTTGGACAAGTTAAAGTTAGTAGGGTCAATATTGTAGGTAACAATGCGTACATAGTCGTTTTGAGGATCTATTTAAGACTATAAACAGAATAGGCGAGCATTTTAAGATCAGTCCTGCCACCAAAGGTATACAACAAAACTGCGCACTTAAATGAAGATACATATTCCAGGATGAAGTAGCGATGGACAGAGGCAACGTTACAATTAAACTAAACACTCTTCCCAAATATTGTTCTTTAACTATTATTCCCTATTCTTATACTGACATTGCTATGCTTTACACTAGTTTAGACTAAAGCAGGAATTTAAGGCACCAAATACAGAGTTTAAGTACCCGTTATACGTTAAATAAAAGGATGTTTTATTGGCAGGATTAAAATTTTTGGTTGCGAATTTAAGTTAGTTAATTATATCTGTTTTTAAAACTAGTTGTTCCTAATATTTTTTTTAGTATATTTATAGCTGTTGCATTGCAAGCAATATAGTTATAATATTGTAGTAAAAAAAACGTAGAATATAACACGTTATGAATCCTCAAAAACAAACAAAATATATTTAAATAATTTAATTAATATTATCTAAGAGTTTTATATTTTAATTATAGTACACAGAGAGCACTTATATTTTAATAGTAATATTCAGAGAACACCAAAGCTTTGAACCAATAAAGTTGGTAATATCAGAGTTTAACGGAACAAATGTCATGAAATATTAACTAGAAGCTTGTTAAAACTCACTTTATAAACACTGCACATGTGTCAATATGTACTTTACTTTTTATGAACTAACCAATTGCTGCCAGAACTAATTATCTTTCTACTCTTTTTGATATCATTAACTTCATAACCTAAACTTAAACAAATAATACGTGAAATGTCAAGTACTCGATTTAATTTAAACGATTCGACATTGTTTTGTAAGGAGAAAGAGGTTATGAATGGCCCAATAATATGATATGTTATTTGGCTCAAGATAAAAATATTGACAATAGACAAAATTAAATTTGCCTATCAGAGGATTTGCGATCCAATGCTAACTTTATAGCTTTTTATTTTACCTTTTAATCTATAACCATAAAATAGTTAATGTTCTCTTAGGTATGGTGATTCATATAAAGTCAATGTACGATAATTCACACATGTAATAATACATATAATATAGTAACCTTCCTTCCTTTCGGATACAAAAATGTTTCTTTACATTATACCACTAATGGCTTCTTTTCGTGCAATCATTCTTCCTCACACAGTAGTAACAGTTGGTGAATGCTATTTCATTACAACAATGCTATTGTAGATAAGTTTTCACCTGACAATGTTTATTAGTGAATGGATGATACTAAAAACACTCAAATAAAATGATATTTAGACAGAATTTGTTGAACAAACAGCTTATATTTTCAGTGAGCTATAGATTTTAAGTTCTCTTACATTCATTACTTACATGTTGACTAAATTTGAGGACGTCTAAGGAAAAAAAACATCTCAGGACAATTAGAGTAATCAAAGGTAATGTTCTCAAACGATTTTCGTTACTGAGGCACCTGTCTTTATTTGGATATTACATGACATTGTCATAATTTATTGTATAGAATATAATTGTAAGCTAAAAGACATATGAAATATTAATATATTATCATGTAATATAAAGAAAAATATATCTAGTTTATAGTATAATTAATACCTAACATAGCGTTTGCAACTTTAAACTACTAAGCATAACTAATAAAATTTAATTGGTTTTAAGATAGCCTACTGTTATATAATCATCACTAAAAATTTTTATTTTTTTAGTACTTTGTGATTTAAATACGTCATAATATTCAACTGTGATTCTTTTGATTTAAAGATTACCACTTAAATATGTGATTTAGGATTTATTTAAAAGTGCGTACAAAAGTGTAATAGATTGAATGACTTAATTACACTTCAATATAATTAACATAAACAACGTACTTGATAATGTATTATTATTTTTTATAAGGTTTTATTTATGAACTTAATATACCTATAATTGTAAAAAAGTCGTTTTTTACTACGTTTCTTACAGTTTATTGTAATAAAATACTTAACATTCAATGCAAATAGCCTTAAAACGTCATAAATCGACAAATCTTATGGTTATTATAGTTTTTAAACTCATTTTTATTATTACAATCTATGTTTATTGATTACAAGTTTTCTAAATAATAACTTAATTTACATAACGGTTTGGCTATAAAATCCAAAGACGTGCTTTACTCAACCCTCTTATACAAACTGATTGATATATATTTTTTCCTACATATTTTAATTTCAAAACTAAGTTTAAAAATTATAAATGGATATTTATGTTAATTAATTACTGGTATTTATATCAGGAAAAAGTATCAACATAGATTGCAAGCATTTTTTAATTAAAGTGGCAGTATAATAAGAGAAGAAGTTTTGACGACTGAAACGTTTATAAATTAATATAATAACACTAGATTCTTACAAATATTTTCCTATTTATAAATAAATAGACAAGATACCAATCTTTGCAGCCTTTATAAGGTTCAGTGGAATCAGTTTCAAATACATTAGAGGTAACAGCGTGGAATCTGAGACGAGAAACTAAATTAAGGGATTTGCATCTGAGAGCAGGTGGAGGAACAATGCCACATCTTGTTGCACATTATCAACCCAATGGCAGATCTTTTAAAGCAAATTTTTGTACAAAATCATATAATTATGGTTTTTAAATTTCTTTAAAGTGTATATTTTACGAGTATAATGCTTATGGAATTCAGTTCTATCAAAATATTTTTATAAATAAATTAATCCTGTAAAACCATTTCTGATCAAATAAGAACTCAACACTTGACAACATGTTAACCTTCTTTGAGTACACCAATAATACCTTAGACAAGAAGTAAATATGTTGCAATGAGTTTTAAACCATAGTAGCATTTGCGTAGTTGCCCTGATCAAGACAATATACACTGACACAGCAGTGTAAAGTCTTTTTCGATCAAAAATAAAATATTTCCATTTACAGACTATTTTCGGTCTAATCTATATTAGGCGCGTTAGCATCGTTTGCCTTATGTTCTGATTAAAAAATATATACATACTAGCACATTCCCTCGGCTATGCCCGAAATTTCAATTCAACATTCCGTTTAATGGTTTAAATATTGAATAGCTCCTACGATTTCAGTAACATTTGGACAGTTTTATATAAATTTAGGTTAATTCAAAGTTCATAGATCTATTAGTTAAAGTACTTATGATGTAATACAATAGGGTCTTATGATATTTTAGAAATTGAATTAGCCATTTTTAAGTGTTCATAGTTAAGAGAGTCATAGATTATTAAAAATTGTGAGTAATTCTTATTTCAGGTTGTACACTTTTAGCTCGTATTAATTATATTTTGAACTCAATTGGAGCTTGCTGTTTTGCCCCGAGAAACAATATAAACAGACTCATATTATTTTGTAATGAGTTTGGATTAAAAACAGTGCTGTTTTCTAAATTTTATGCATATCGGTATTGCTAATTGTAACAGTAAATTGAATGTCATAAAGAAAGATTTTTACAAATTATTCTTAAAACCAGACTGATTAATAATTTGGTTTTAATAATCATTGTTTAACATTCGTTTCCTATGCTTGAAAAATATAATTTTTAAAATAAACGTTGAGCTGTAAAAATAAAAAACTGGATACCATTGTTTACATAAAATGTAAAATGGCTACCTATAAATATCAATACTACTGTAGCCATTTATAACAATTTTCTGGAAGAATTCTTTTCCTATGCTTGAGAAATATAATTTTTAAAATAAAAGTTGAGCTGTAAAAATAACAAACTGGATACCATTGTTTACATAAAATGGAAAATGGCTACCTATAAATATCAATAATATTGTAGCCATTTATGCTTCTTTAGGTTTTTATAGGTCATTTATATTTGAGAAATTAATTTTTACTTTTATCGCGTATAAAAATAAAGCTACAGTACTTAAAAACAGTTATGTTAACAATTTGTATATTTGTGTTTTTAGGTAAAAAATGAATGTCAAAAGAACTAATTAGAAAGTATATATGTACTAAATTAGCGTAGTTAAAGTAGGATATTATTTAAACACTTCTAACCAAAGAGTTCTTTGCGATTAGTTTGAATCTGCTTATGTGAAACCGTCTGACAATGTAGAATTTCATATACCAATATAATTTTAACTTGTTTAATCGAGTTACAATACACATTTAAGAAACTCTACAAAGAATGACAATTACAGCTTTTAAGATGATAAGTTTGTTAAGCTTTAAGACTTACAACACGTGTCAGTCTAGAAAGCGAGACTTAGTTTTAATGTCATTCTCTCCTGACAATAAATACGTTTTAAATTTTATTTTGCAGACAGTCATATAAGTCAAAAGTGACGTTGTGTAAATGTATTCTTCCTTATTTCCATGTTTAGAAAAACAGCGTTAGTAATCCACAGTGAATACGAGTTGTGATAGAAAAGTAATTATTTTTGTTAAACTATTTTTATTTATTTTTAAACTTTGATTTTATCACATTAAAATTAGATTCTATGAGAAGCCATACAGCCGATGAGTTCTTTCCCTCTCCATAGAGGTGCTGGAAGACTTCAATTGCTATCGCCTATGGTTCATTTGTTACGTTGGGTGTTTTCAAATATTAACATAAGGACACTCTTTGAAGTGTATTTTCTATCTTGGAAACTAGAATAAAGTCACAGGGACTGAGATCTGATGAGGCCGGAGAATCACATGAAAACTTTTATTTGTCAATATCTGGTTTATAGAGAGTTTTCTTTGTCAAAGAGATTGGTGAACGTTCCATTCTGCACTTTATCGTGTTGTGTAGAAATCATAGACAAAAAACCAATGATTTTTTCAACCGTGATGACTGAAAAACTGTGGATAATTTTAATAACTATCCAAAAGATCAAGGTACACATTCTAGAGATTGTCTTTCTGTTCAATTGTCAGTTTCTTTTACATCTTAGCACACACGCTTCTCATATCTAAGTCTTATGCCTGATGAAGTGTGAAATGATTGTCTTAATGTAAGTCAACGGTCTGACCTCACCAGAGTCCTCACTCGTTAGATGTTCTCGTCAGTTTCCGAAATTGAAGGCCTCCCACAACGAGCTTTATCTTCAACTAAGTCTAAAAATGCCTTATGCTACAAATAAACCTATACACTTGTTAATGAATGTTCCATACAAACGTTTTGTAACTTTCAAACATTAAAGCTCCATATTCACCCAGCCTAACACAAAACCTAATAGCACATCATTACTATCTAAAGTATGACTTTTTTAAAACACACCACACTATAAAACTTCATTTATCACGTTCTAAACAAGTCACGTAGTCACTGGACAAGGACAAAACTTGTATTGAGTCTTTGAGAGAGACCAAAGTACAATTTGTGACAAGGAGAAGGTCACAGTGTTGCCAGACCGCTCTCAGTGATTCCAGTCTCATTACTGTTATTCCAAACCTCATATATTAATTTTGGGAAGTTACGGACACCCTAATAAATCATCTTGTGTGCATCATACTTGATACTAATTAATGCTTGTATTTCATACGAAATAAAATATTTAATAAAACATATATTTTATACAGAATAATAAGCTGATATGTTTTATTATTGGAAATACCTTTAAATTTCCTTTGAGGTTACTTACACTATTCAAAATACTAATAACAACTTTGAGTTCATGCAGTGTATGGAGGCATTCATGAACAGTAATACTGAAATAAAGAAAAGAATAAATGTTTTTGGGTTAAAACATTATCAGTCAACATTAATATTAAGATTTATGATTTAAGGAGATCTATTAAGTGCTAAAGATTTTAAGAAATCGAATAACGTTGTATTTGAAAGCGACGTATTAACTATAGGTATAATATCAAATATATGTTTATGATTGTTTTGAGAAAGGTAATCTGAAAGTTATAAATCCATTAATAATATTCTCCAGTTAAGGTGCTGTATTCAAAGAACTTTTTACAACCTAATGCTTGGCGTTCATTTTATGCTTTTTGGTATGGTATTGTTAATTATACATTTAGTTTAGCTTACTCGTGATTACTTTGTAAAGCGTCCATAGACGTTACAATACTTACAATGTTAATTCATTCAGTTTGTAGAACCTTCAAAGTTTATTCCTATTGTATAAATATTTATGATATAAAATATGATAGGTTCGTCTAAAATTAATGTAACACAAAAAGATTATACTCTTAGATCGGTAATACGGAGACACCAATAGGTTATAGAACCACAAAAAGCAAACACATGGACGCAAGTTGGCAGTTATCCAAAGAACTCGATATCAACTTAGAAGTTCTGTCGGTCAAGTTATATAGAGCTAGGATATTTTCTTTAAATGTGTAAGATGTCAAAAAATCCTTAAATCTGAAAACGTGAGTAATAAATGAGCTAACCTATTAAAATTATAATTTACAAAATATAAATTATTCGTAAATAAGAAACATATCATTCCTTATACTGAGAGATATACCAAATTAATCAGTGCCCGTATGTAAATCTAAATTATACATATTTAGTGATACAATTTCTAAGAACCAGATCTTGCCACGGGATTCCACAATAAAGGTTCTTCCAGAGGTAATATAGTGCTCTTTGTAGTGTATTTCATCAACCAGGTGGTTTAGTGGCCGTAAAGGTTGAAATATCAGATAGTATAAACTTAAATGAAAGTACCAGTCAAACTCTTGTTCTTACTATATGTTTTAAAATGAAAGAATCTTTGAATTTCCTGACCAATTTTACAATTTAATCTTAAGAAATTTTACATGTGGTATTCAGAGTTAAATGTTTTCAAAATTTATATTTAGTTGAAAGTAAATTATAGTAAATGTGAAGTAATATTTGATGTTAGATATGAATATTTAATAAACGTAAGGTTTGTGGTTTCGGAGTTGTACGATCTGTCTGTAAATGTTATAATTATTCTTTTACATTTAACGTAAATTTAACGATAGTATCTAAATGTTAATATAAAATGTGGGTCTTAACGTGTACCATATATCAGATAAAGCTGCTGCGACAGTATACCATAAATGAGATAAAGCCACAGCAACTATGTTCAATGCATCAGATTTGGACAAACCTACCAGACACCTTACATAAAAACTAAATAAACCCGCAGACACCGTGTTCCATATATCAGATGAAACTACAGCCTCGTGTCACAAAAGTACATGAGATAAAGTCACAACCACCGTACATCATTCGTGAGACGAAGCTACAGTTAATGTATACTAAGCTAATTTATATCAGAACATCTTGCAAACACTGTATAACAGGTTAGATATAGTCACAGAAACCATGAACTGTATATGAGATGTAACTGGTCACCGCATACTACACTTCTGATAAATTTGTAGCCTCTTCATATCATGATTTACATTATAAACTGTGCAAATGTGAGAAGCGGTCTTTTTCACATGAATACTCATACTAACCCAGTACTGGACATTAAATCTTTCTCATCACGTTAACATTCTTAAGTCTTTTCAGTTAAAATTTTAGGTTGACGAATTTTATTATGGTTGCGATAAAAAAATCCTGGTGCAAAGATTATACAAAAACTGTACGTATAATTTAACTGTATGGATTTTCTCCTACAATTCGAATCTTTTTATACATAGAAATTCTATATATTACGGCTACCTGAAAAAAAAAATTCATGTATACAGAAAACTAATGCATACGTTACCTGCACTATAACACTTGCCATCCTGTTCATATTAAAATGGTCATACCAAAACACCTATCTATCCGGGTAAAATAGTTATTTTCAAAACAACTCGGACTATCATAATTATAAAAAAACCTATCTAAAATATTTACCCCTAGTTAATGTCCAGCAAAGGTTATTAAAATGAAACTCACAATAATAAAAATATAAACAACGACGTCACCAAGAAAAAAAATAGGTTGCAATTCTTGGGAAGACTTGTGTAGTACTAAATAAAAAATTCCTAAATCTTTCAAAACTGTCACATATAGCGCAACTAATAAAATATACGAAATTTAAAATAACTTTAACTGTAAATCTAGGAATGTAATTTATCAGTTGCCTTACAAATTTTTGTCCCAAGGACCATTGGTTTAATTATAAAACCCACACATATTAAAAAATAATAAACATTAGTTTCGTCCAACAGGCAAGATGAAAAATCGGTTTAAACAAATCTTTTCTTTACATTCATTCTAATTTCAATGTATAAACACATTTAGAAAACTACGAATATTATTGAAGCTTATTAGAAGTTTTATTTATTATTTGAATAGAATATCTTTTAATAGTTTATATTATAATAGTTAAGGTAACTTGAAGATAATTTTTATAGTGTACCAAGGAGTATAAAATTATAGTATAGGCTACATTTTTTACTTGAATATTTAATGAATATTAGGATAATTCATCCGATACAAAAAATTATTTGTTTACCTTTTATTCATGTTTCGTACATATTATTTGTTTTATACTCCTGGTGAAAACCATATTAAAAAATGTGAAGATGTCTTTTTTACTTATATATCGACGTAGATCACTTGCCAGTAAAATATCTTTATCTTTCGTAGTGCCCGATTTCAGGACAGGGCATTCGGTCGTAAACAAATGCGTAGAATACTTCTTAGTGAGTTATGAGTTTTTCGTAGCTATGGATACTTAAATTTTAAAATGTCCTTGTAAAAATTAAATTAATTCAAAACATATTATAGAAAACAATACTTAGTACATTCTATTTAAAAATTAATGTACATCTTTCACTAGAACCAGTATACTGTTTATAATACGCAATTCGTAATGTGTTCTTCCACGAAACTCACAGGAATATTCTGCACAACGCAAGCGAATACTCCATTGTCAGAACGGAATGCAGACAAATGGAATATGTCATAGTTGAAGTGTGTTCTTTGTCGTGTTTTCATTATGTCTCACCTCTTCAGAGTGAGTTGTAATTTTTAATTGCTGCCTTCTTAGTTACAACAATAATATTGGACTATGCCAATGACAGTTATTTAATTTGTATAAATTTTATATTATATTAAGTCAAATCAATTCCCTTCTAACATGTAGCGTTATAGGGGTGTAAAGTCAATTAACATGAATTTATAATCAAATACAGTTCTTAATATTACATTTTTTTTAAATTTCAAACTTACCAACTGTTGGGTATTCTTTTAGATTTTCCAATAATATACTATATAATTTGTAGGAAAGTATCATATGTTCAACTAAAGAATGTCACACATTTGACAGTACTAAAGTTGCACTGTTTTACTATTGATGATGAAACAAAATTACTTTTCACTAGCCTCAACTTTACGTTTGTTCCCTTACAAACTAGTATTGTTTATCTATGTATAATTGAAAATTATGATAACTATTTAAATTTAATAAGACAAAACACCTACACGAAATATTAGGCTACCCTTTTCCGCGTGAAAATTACAAGTTTATAATATTAAAGAGGAATTATAAGAAATAAGACTGTGTAATACAAGTTGTTTATCATAAATATAATTTTCACGAGTAATCACTACTATGTTAAAACTAAGTATTGTCGATGTTCATATCCATTATTGTATTTTTTATTCGTAGAGTGTAAAATCTGTGCATATCTCAATAAAAACTGACCCATAGACTTGACAATATGAATGAAGCTTCATTTATATGTAAGGAACATTGAGTTTGATGATAGTGCTTGTCACTCCATGGGATATGGCATGGTTTTAATGAATATTTTTACATCATTGTTATAAGTAACTATAATATAAACGAGCAAATATCTGAATAAATTGATTTGTAAACAAGTTGTGTAAAATCATGTGAGAATTGTGCAAGTGGCACTTTTATTAAATAAAGTAATAAAAAGAAAACGGACTGTAATCAATGTTAAACTTTAGGCATAACTTTTTACTTCAGTGCACTTTTACGTTTTAGTATCTTCGCTAGCTTACCGAGATCTATAAATGAAAAACTTCTAATCTAACTTAGTACACAACAATGTGAATGTATTTTGTAGCATGGTATTTAGAAAAAGATTTCATCTTTACCCTTTGAATCTTGCATGAAATTTCTCTTCTACATAGGACAATAATGAATCCTATACTAGTGCATGTATAAAAATGGAATTAGGATGTCTAAAATTTGTTTACTGTATGATTTAAGTCTTTCAATCTGTTGGTATGTAGAGAGTGAAATGAACAATAGAGATTTGAAATTTTGCACGCAACCCTTTTTGAGCCTTTTAAGTGTAGTCTACTCAAAAACATGAAACAAGTCAAAATACTACAACAATACTTTGCAATTAAAAGCTCCATTTGACTGAGCTACTTGTACAATCATATACAATTTTTAGTAATAACAAGTAACTTCCGCAGTGGCAGATTATCGCTACGTTTGTTGGTGGTGGTACACTACATATAAGATATATATTAAAACTGTTGCATTAAAGGGAATAATGAGGATATCTCTACATGGCTGTATTGTTGGTTAGCAGACTACTCTAGTAGACCTTTATTTGGTCTCTGATAAATTTAATGTAATCTATAATTAAATTTAGGCAACGCACTAAGACCCAAGATGATGAAAAATAAACGCACTAAGACCCAAAAAGGGAATGCAATTTTGTAACATGACTTTGTACATATATTTCAGGAACTCTAGAAGTCATGATTTTTAAATGTCGATTAATACTCTCATACAAAACAAATTTCCAATAATGTCACTAAATTTATTGGGCACCCTGTATAAATATGCTGTTCTTGACATATTGTTTAGTACTATTAATTATTCATTATATGAAAGGAACAACATTCCTGCATCAAAGCTTCTGATTCAAAGACGAGATTAATTTTGTTTCTAAAAGTCTTGATATTAATTAATGTTGGTCTTTTGTCGGATGTTTACCAAAGTTGGAGTTTCAAAACCAAAGTTCGCAGAAAAAGGTAATACTTTTTGTCATTACTGGATGAGACAAAAAAGGTTTTCGGTCTTCATTATAGGCTTATGTAGTTTACGGAAGTGCATATTTAGTCTGCTGTGTAATATATTGAAACTTGTAATATACCAAACGAGAAAGCTAGCTGTTCTTTCTGGTTTACGTTAGTTACTCCTAACAAGAGGAGTCACGTTAATGTATATGTATATCTTGTTGAGGACATATTTAAACTAATCAACTCCATGAAAGGGATATTTTTTACTTTTTGTATTAAAGTTACTAATCTATTCCAGCTATAATAAAGTATGAATAATCACTCAATGTGTCTTCCCGGCATGAAACTGATATGATTGTCCCCTGAAAAAGAAAAATCTCCTTGTGATTAGTTTTACACCGTTAAAAAATTATTCTTTATTTCTAAAATAATTATGTCAGTGTAGTATCTCGTGAAAACTCTTAAAATATTGTAATAGAGAAATGCATATACAAAAAGTAGACTAATAAAATATTGCTTCCACTTTCGAAGATTTGATATAAACTTCAGTTTAAAGTATCACGTATCAACACTACCTCTTAAAACCATTCAGTCGTAGGTTACTCATTTGAGAGTACCAGATACGGGTAAAGAAAGAGGTTTTACAAAACAAAGATTTTTGATTTGGTATTAACTAAGAAACCTAAGTTTTTAAACGCATCATCTAATAAGGCTCTTAGCCTTTAAATAATATTACCAAATTGGAAATGGAGATGTGAGACTCTCTAAAAAAACCAAGGATATTTTTATATAAATCTCACCGAACCTATTGGATAGCATCACCTACTCTCGCTTTGATTTATCCTACATACAACGTTTGTGGAAAATATATTATTGCATTAAATGCAAAGAAGGATTGCTAGTGATTTATTACTCTACATCAGTAACAAAACAATAAATGTAAGGTCGTCCTTCACATGTAAAACAAAAGAGGATGAGCCCTAAAAAAAGTAGGCAGCAGTGAAACTACAGTATCCTCAGCAAACTACCACAAACAGAAAGAAAGTACCCATTATTACATACTAAACTAAAAAAATATCAGTTTTGTAATGATAATATTATATCAATCTCCTTATATAAACTATTTATATATAATATTTACATTTCCGTTAAGTTAAATGTAAACTTAGCATGCAACTGTATTTAACAAGACAAATCAATACATTTTGTTTATTCCTTTTGTTAATCAAATTTAATACTCCTAAAATAAACAAAATCCCAATGCTGGTTTCAAGCATCTTACAAAGCAAAAGTATGAAAAAAGTTTTACTCTTTCAGATGGTGTCATACGGAACGAAAACCGTTCGGTCCTCAAGTAATAATCACGACCATGTTTGAAATAGTGGTACATTGGGTAATAATGTTGGTATGGAGTCACCTGCCTTCCAACGCATTGGTGGCATTAGTAGGTGGTTTTCAAAGACTATTTCCTTTCCTTGAATAGAAGTGCGTTTACAGATGTAACAGAGGAAGGCTAACGGTCCGAGAAATAGGAAAGTTCCTACGCACAGCAACATTCCAAAACGTTTTCTAGAATTCTCTGAAGAGAGCAATTACGATAGGAAGCTTAATAACCACCTGAAAATCATTTCATAATTTAAGTGTATTAAAAATAGTTTTTTTATAAAATTTTACACAAAAAGCATTTCATACATAAATAATAGCAGATTTATCTATGCATTTTGCCTCCTGTGAAGGTATTTAACATATAATTTCTACCACGTTTATCGCACTGTATGATCAGGATAGTAGAGTAATGTTTTACACATCAACTCTCCCCCAAATTGGTATCCTATATATAGCATATATGCAGTTTATTTAATATAAAAATGAATTAATATTACTCACACTCATTTTTAGTTTACTGGGCATAAGTTACATCTACCTTTTTTACATAGACACTTATCTTGCGATGTCACTTGCCTTAAACAAGTTCCACGTTGCAGGCTGTGCTTAAGTTGTACGCAAAATTGAAAATGTTAAAATGTAACACAGTGTAGGCTCTGTCTGTTTGCAAATTCATTTATGTTATGACTTTCTGATTGGTATCATTCTTGCCTATTGTAAAAACGCTCAATAAAACTCAGTAAAATACCAGTACCATAGAGTGATACACTGCAAATTAAAATTCAATTTTAACTATACAAAATTAATATTAATAAAATCATGCTATAGGGCTGTTTGGTCACGAGCTACCATGCAGTTAGACGGAAGTCCTTTGATTGAGTGGATACGTCAACGCTGAGAAAAGTAACAAAAGTTTATTTTTACACTGTGTAGAAGGGAAATAAAGTACCGAATACTGGGTCTTTAAGGAAGACCAGTGTATTAAATAAACGTTGCACTCTTGCTCACATAACATGTTTGATTTCAGATTTCATTTTTAAAATTCCTTCAATCTATTAGAGAATAACACAAATGTAATTAAAAACACATTTAGAAATTTTACACTCTCAACTTAATATTTATAATGAGATAGATAGTAGAAAAATGTAAATAATGTAAAAGTGTAAATCCCAACATAAAATGTAGATCATAATTAAATTATTACTATGCATAAATTTTAAAATAATGTATTAAACTACGCCCACTGTACACACAATTAACCCGAGAACGCGGAGTTCAATATGGTTTGTAATTACCAAGTTCATAATGGAACATCCGTCATGAAATATTTCCTGAAAAGCTTGTTACATCTGGTCGAATAAAACACAAGTGAAGTGTCACGAATTATTTAATATTTTATTAAATAATGGATATGAACTACAGGCCATTTTTTTCAAATACATTAATTTCAAAGTGATACAACTGCAAAAACATACTATTACGCGAAATCAATACTAACATTTAATCCTTATAAAAACTGTGTTGGATATTATAGAAACGAATAAAATTGCTTGTAAAATTACATTTAATGTTTTGAAAATTAAAAAACTCTATTGTAGAGAAAAAGTTTGAACATAAAATCTATAAAATAGTTCATTACAATAAGTACACTAATATCCTTTTGTACTTATTAATTACTATATTTATATTTGATACTAGTAGTTACCCGCATCTTCACACGCAATTAAAAATGTTTTACACCTGTAAGAGCACGTCTCGTTCGTTTAAATTATATCTATAACGCAAATTCTTAAGTTTACCTTTTTCCCACGACCAAGAAATATGTTAAAAAGTGTATAATTATGGTAATTTTAATTTACTCTGGTCTTATAATTGTTACTTAAAAGCTGATTTGGCCTCCACCCTGATTAAGAAAATATATATACGTACACAGCTCAGAGAATCTTACTTTTTGTCAAAAGACAACTTAGATAGTTTTATAACAGCCCTTAAATGTTTATTAAAAGTTAGAATGCATTGTACTTTATATCTGCACTGCTAGCATTTACCCGCTTCTGTGCACGTAATTTAGTAGACTTTGCACGTTTATAATCACTAGTGGATACAGTGAATTATACTTGTTTTAGGACATTTTCTAACTTACATTAGTACCTAATCGATGAAATATAAATTCCTTATTCCTTTTAAAAAATCGAATATTTAGACAATTTACTCACTATAAATTTAAATAAATAGAAAATAATAAGCAATGCTGTAACAGTTGATTACATATGACAGGCTCGTTTAATTAATATTACATAAATTTAGAGACCAAAATGGCATTTTTCCTCTACTTCAAAGACTAGTGAGGCGTATACCGGTGGGATTTTCTAAACGAATACACCTATATTTATTTCAGGAACTGTAAAAATGTCCATGTAAAATTTCAGTACAACCGGTTGAGTAGTTTACGCGTGAAAACAAAGCAAACAAAACAAAGACACTTTCGCATTTTCTAATATTATTAGCACGAATTGTTTTTTTCCTGATACAGGTTCCAAATAATTCACAATTTATTTGTAAGAGGTGTTTGGGTTGTCTCTTATCTTACAGTTTTCCATTTTCCAAGTAGATGGAACTCTTGCAAGTCAAAAAAAATATTTTTGAGCAACACGTTCTTTTGTTCCTTTTGGAGCATTAATATCGATGAGGTTTTAAATTCTAAAATATTTAGGAGTTATGTATTTTTCCTACGTAAAATCATATTTACAAATTTTTAATCTTTGTTTGATAGTTATAAATGTTTGTAAGTTGTAGCTATACAAATACCTTCCACAGTTTCCATCTGCCAATATTTCAATCGCTTTTCAACAATCATAAAATACCAGGCGGCAACCTATGTCCTGCCACCGACAATGTTTCTACAGTAGTTTTTAACACCAATCAGTACTAAATATCTATCACCAATATCCCACTTTTAAATTACCATATCACTTATCATACTATATAATAAATTAGTTCTAGTAAATAAATCATAGTTCATTGCTTGGCGAAGACATAACGATACCTGATTACCTTCAAATGATCCTCATTTCAAACACACATGACACATAATTCCAAACTTATAAAATAACGGTTGTAGAGTCTAATATAAATCGCTTGTTTACATTTAGAATAAGAAGGATTTTATATTGATCCATTACGATGATGGCCATACTACTTATCGATCTATGGGTTTAAAACTTTTCCCATAACACAGTTTGCTCCCGCTGTTCATTTTTCCTGGACAGGGATTTTATGTAGCAAAGGTAAATAGTCTACAACCATCCATACCAATATATTAAACTGTCACTCATCTTTTACTTCCAAAAGGTTCTTCATAAGAACCATGCCTACATGTTTAAAAATATAAGACGTCAAATTTGTGTTCATTAAATAATTCGTCCTAAAATTTTAATCAAGCTTTGTAGAATATTATTTTTCGTGAAGAATATGCTTTTGAGTTATTATTACATTGTAAGGAGCAATTTCAAATATCCTCTAAACTAAAAAGAAACAACTATAGCAAAACTACTAAACAACTTAAAAACCAGGTATAATGAATTAAGGGCCAAGTATTAAACACGTAAAATCAAAACATATCTTAGTAAATAATTTCAGGTTATTTTTTAGTAAATTTAAACAGGGTATTAGCTTAATTTAAAACTGATAACTCTGAACTAATCACAGATATATATATGCGCAAAACATATTATGTCAAATCAAATATTATTTGGTATGCAGATTTTACAATGAGGAAATTGGGGTAGGAGATTCTCTATAAAAGCAACAGTTTTGTATCCCTCACTATTACCATTGTTATTTATACAGTACATCTAATAGTAGTACATAATGTTATGCTAACTACATCTAATAGTTAACAAATTACTCAATGTAAGTTATATTCTTAATTCTACATTTTTGTTCTTTACAGAATATATCAAACGAACAAACCAAATCCCTAAATTAAACTACACAGTGGACAAGAATATATTGATATACCGTTATTTATTTCCATAACTCAAAGTACAACAATATATTTAAGTGCTTTTGTGCCACATAATGAATAAAACACCCGAATTGATTCTATTTTATAAACATGTCAATCATGAAAGCATCAGTTTGGTTGATTGTAGCTGACCAAAACAAGTCAGTGATCACTCGTTTTGGGTGTAAACGGATTTAAACGTTAATTGAAAATACTAACACCCTAGAGTATCCGTGACGCTGAACTTGCTTCGTCTATTATTACCATTAAGATATATAGTTACATTTATTATAATATACCTAGTATTGGAATAGTGTTACAATATTATTCTATAACTGTATTACCACTGAACACGAAAGTAATAGAACAAGGTTAATACTTAGTAATAACAACGAGTGATTTGAAAGAATTTAGATATTATTGTGTAACACCTGAAAAATTAATTTGTGAGAACTGGTAGTTTTAGAGTGTCAAATCATATAAAAAAAACGTCAGTTATATAGAATAAAAATCTATGAAATGGATGGTTATTCACACGAAACACGTAAAGAAGAAATAATTATAAATAAAAAGTTTTACTGTGTGGAAGTTTCTAGTTGTGATCGATGCAGTCCATGCGTAACAACCTACGTTTATTGTTAATGGTTTTTATTGTTCCATATAATAATTATTAAACCCTCTCAATACGATTATTTAAACGTCATATTTAAATGTTTTCTTCGGGTACATTTTCTTTGTTGTCATTGTAAGAAAAATTAGTTTTATTGATAAGATAGTTTTTACAAGGAGAATTTTACTGGACTTACTTAAAATGACAATTAAACTCTTTTTGAATTACAGACAACAGAGACCTCATGGACCAGGCTAAAACGGGAATACTTTCCATAGCCTCCACACGTTTGTCACAATCCCACCTTATGGTGAAATGTCCTCACTTTCTATTAGCAAGTATTTGGTAAAAAACCACGATATTTGCTCGCTCTTTACCTCATTTCTTTGCATTTGCGTTGAATCTCTTGTATTCTGTAAGCATTTGCCATCGAACAACAACTTTTTTTTACTGGATGGTAGGTTGTTTTAAATTCATTATGTTGAAAGTATGTACGAGGATACATTCTGATCTTTGTAACCTTCATATTCGCTGCACCAGAACTAATACCTAGGTTTGACAGTGCCTTACTCTTTCACACAGTGGCAAAGAGATCCATAAAAGCATCCCTAAGCATTCCAATTCTAAGGATGTATCCCCATCCCTATAAAGCACTACAAATTGCGGAAGTGTGGAAGTGCAATTGACCTCCAAAAAATTAGAAATCAGGAACAATTTTGGTTCTGTTTTGCGGTACTGATTTTTGCATGACACGGCCATGTAACTTTTTTTACTTGTACCGTTATGTGTACTTCAATGTACTGTAGATAGTTGGTATCTTATTACACATCTTGTCAATACCCTTTTAAAAAAATATTATAAAAACACAAAAATATATTTGGAAAATTACTACACATTTTAATAAATAACAAAATTTTATGTACACGTCATAAAGTATTAAGTTTTATTTTTATAACTTGCTATTCTAATTTTATTTAAAAATGCTTAGAAAAACTAATAAAAAACTAAATCATTTTTAAGCTATTAAAAAAAGTGTACTATTTTAAGTTACAAAATCTGTAGTTTACAACATAAAAATTTAGGTTACCATTAAAGGGGTTAATTAAAATAGCCTAGTTTTAAAAATAATGGTAAATATAATTCCTCATCCATGTCCTTTCTTTGTTTTAATAATGAATAGTGAGACTGACTTCGTATAGTTTATGAAATAATATTCATTTAGCTGTAGATGAATAAATATTACATTTTATAGTTTACTGCAAACAAATTACTCAAGACATGAATAAACTCATCTACTCCAACATCTCATCCGAGCAGTGAGACTTATTTAAAACACCACCCGCTCACCACACTTACTTATACACATCGCTGTTCAATTTTTATATCTAATACAAAACATCCGCTCCAATTT